>NW_015505519.1:291386-295166 GCF_001515645.1 Sinocyclocheilus grahami | reverse complement strand
TTCAGAAATCATTCTGATATTCTGATTTGCTGCTCAAAAAACATTTATTATTATTATTATGATGTTGAAAACAGCTGAGTAGAATTTGTTCAGGTTTCTTTGATGAATAGAAAGTCCAGAAGAACCGCATTTAGGTTATCTGAAATAGAAACCTTTTGTAACATTATAAATGTCTATCATTACTTTTGATCAATTTAAAGCATCCTTGCTAAATAAAAGTGTTAATTTCTATAATTTCTTCTCCAAAAAAATTAAAATTATACTGACTCTAAGCTTTTGAATGGTATAGTGTGTAATGTTACAAAAGCTTTTTATTTCACATAAATGCAGATCTTTGGATCTTTCTATTCATCAAAGAATCCAGAAAAAATTTACTCAACTGTTTTAAATATTGATAATAATAATAATTATTATTAAAAAAGTTTTTTTGAGCAGCAAATCAGCATATTATAATGATTCCTGAAGGATGTGACACTGAAGACTGGAGTAATGACGATGAAAATTCAGCTTTGATCACCGCAATCATTTTAAAATATATTCAAATAGAAAGCAGTTATTTTAAATAGTAAAAATATTTCACAACATTACCGCTTTTGTTGTACTTTGAATCAAATAAATTCAGGCTTGGTGAGCAGAAGAGAAATAAAACATTAAAAATCTTATTGTTCAAAAACTGTTGACTGGTAGGTTATATAGATTACAGAAATGTTATATTGTAATGTTATTTATATATATATATATATATATAACATTTCTGTCCCCCTCACTTCTGAAATGATGGCTACGCCCATAAATACTGTTTTGTAGCTCTTTAATGTGTCGTGACAGGTCAGGTAGTGCCTCAGTTCAAGCAGCATGTGAACCGATCGTCTTTTTTATATTTACGTACAGCACAAAATAAACGTGAATGAACATCAGAACACATTTTATTTCAACTTCGGAAAGACATCAATGCACACAATTTTTCAAGTTGAAGTCCACCGAAGTTAATCTACTCTCCTGTCTGATTTGTTTGTCGGACAAGATGGCAGATTCGGCATTACGATTGGTCAGATCGCCTGTCAATCAAGTTCTTTGCGAAGGGTCAATTGCAAGATTTAAACTTACAATTCTAAATAAAAAAAGTCCGAATTGTGAGATTAAAACTCATAATTTTAAATAAAAAAGTCAGAATTGGGAGAATTAAAGTTGCAATTCTGTGAGATTTAAACTTACAATTCTAAAGAAATATGTCAGAATTCTGAGATTATCTCATAGTTCTATAGAAAAAAAGTCAGAATTGCGAAATGTAAACACAAAATTGCTAGAAAAACGTCTGAAAGTCTGAAATCTGAGATATAAACTCATTGTGAGATAAAAAGTTGCAATTACCTTTTTTTTAAATTCCATGGCAGAAACAGGCTTCCATACAAAATAACAAGCCTTGGTAAGTTACTTCAGAAGTTTTGTTCCTGTAATTTGTGAACTGAAAGTTGATGAAAGTGTCAGCTAAATTGCAAGTTTGAACTTGATGAACCTGCATTACGCAGCTTCTAAACAATTACTAGTTGTACGATGTCACTTGTATTCATCAGTATGGCACGTGATGGTTCCAATTAAGTAGTCGTGCTGCTAGCTGAAGGTCACTGATTGACAACATTGCTGTGATCACTACTCATTTTTTGTGCCATTTGACAGGCGTCTCTGCGGGACGTGCGTTAATAGTTGGAAAAAATTTTATGTGCTTGTCTTCTGCCTTCTGCTTTTGGTCATGACACCTCATCTTGGTTCACAGCCAAGTTTTTCTGTCTTTTAGACCCCTAATTAAGTTTGATGAAGCACTGCGGAATACCATTATACTTCAAGTCTCTTGCTTTAACCATCTTTTTCCCATCAGGCTGATATGAAGCTCATTATGATTTAACTTTTGTTATAAGAGTGCCTGCCAATGTCTGTCTTCTTTGGAACAGCGACTGCATCCCAATTTGCAGAAAATCTGTACTAAATACTATACTAGATTAGGATCTTAAATCATAGGAAAATATTATGTCAAAAGTGCATGAAGAGAATACTAATTAAAATGAATTTTCGAAACATTTCGAAACGTCTCAAAAACGTTGTGCAATTCTGAGTGTGCTACACACAGGTGAGTGGGCTAGACAAACCACATGTAGGAACACACTCTTTTCTCTCTAAATGCACCAGACACTTTCTTATCAACACTCCATGTTACAAGAACTTAATAAGGACTTAACAAACGTTTACTTGTGAATGCACCACAAATCATATTTCATCTTTTGCACAATATCATGCACAGTTATTATGTAAGGTACTTGTAAAATCTGTCTTAGGTTATGTATATGAATAGTCAACTATTTATAGTATATGTATAGTTAGATTACCGCTTTCAGTAAGTTGGTTATGTATAGGTTTAAAAATTGTTCTTCCGTCTAGTGTTGTATGTTTATATTTATGTTTATGTAGCACCGTGGTCCTGCGAGACACGACATTTCGTTCCACTGTATGTCCACACATGTAGCGGAATGACAATAAATGACAATAAATAATTTTATTATGTGATAACTATTGCTTTGTCTGTTAAACAGATCGTTTGATATGTACTGAGTATTTATGTGTTTTTAACCTAAATCACAGCAGGACGTTGACTGTCAAACATATACACAAGCCAATCATAGTAGTGGGCGTTTACTTCCGAGTCTACAATCCGCCACACCCATCAAACTAAATTTTTTTAATGTAAAAATCTTGATAACATTATGGGCCCTATTTTAACGATCTAACGAGCATGGTCTAAAGCGCAAGGCGCAGGTGCACTTAGGGCATGTCCGAATCCACTTTTGCTAGTTTAACAATGGGAAAAATGGTCGGTGCAACTATCAAATGGTCTAAAATAAGGTTGTCCCTATTCTCTTAATGAGTAATGGGTGTGTTTTGGGCATAACGTGCAATAAACCAATCAGAGTCTACCATTCCCGCTCGCGACATGGCAGATTCGCTATTTACACAGCGGCATTTGCAAGCAAAGACTGAACGAGTCTCCAGAGATGAAATGGAGCTGCTCGTGCACGGGCAAATAGGTAGCCTAATTCTGATACATGCAATGACTATCCATTATGACATGTAGGCATTTTTATATTTATGTAGCCTACACAATAATAATCTTTTACACTGTAATCCTTTAATTTTTTATATTTGACATGTTTGTGTGCTGCTGCGTGTCCCTGTGTGTGTAATAAGCAGAGTGTACGCATGTTGTGGACCTGCCTATAGGCGCATATTACTAACGCGCTCTTTAAATAACAAAAAATAGTGCGACATTGACGTTAGACCAGGATTTAGTTGGTCAATGGCACAGTCTATTTCAGTTGCCTCAAAACAATTAGGCAACAATGCACCTGAACACACCTCGTTTTCAGACCAGCACGCCCATGGGCGCACAAATGGGTGCAAATGCATTTTCTATTTAAACAACGTGGCGCAGGATGTGAAAATGAAAACGGAGTCGGGCTGAAACTAGCAAAAAACACTTGCGTCGTGCCTGGCGCCGCATTGCGCCAAGTGTATGATAGGCCCCTAAAAGTGGACCTCAGAGAACAGTACAACATACAAAACAGAGGCAGTTCATGACCCTTTTAATGTTGTTGAATAAAAGGTAATTTTAAAACTAGTTGCTAATGTGTAGAGGCCAACAAATAACAGAGAGATCTGTCTAATATGTCTCAATACAGTTGTGCGGTTACTACAAGTACAAGTAC
This sequence comes from Sinocyclocheilus grahami, assembly GCF_001515645.1. Classification (NCBI taxonomy): domain Eukaryota; kingdom Metazoa; phylum Chordata; class Actinopteri; order Cypriniformes; family Cyprinidae; genus Sinocyclocheilus; species Sinocyclocheilus grahami. The sequence continues at coordinate 291,411 of NW_015505519.1, read as the reverse complement.
ATACTTGAAATTACATACTGTCTTT
>NW_015505519.1:289532-290283 GCF_001515645.1 Sinocyclocheilus grahami | reverse complement strand
GACGAGTGGAACACACCAAACAAACTAGCCCGACCGTCGGCTTGGCGTGTCCCGGCATTTAGGTTTATTTTTTTGGGATCTTGTTTCACTCTGAAATATGTCAAATAATGGAAAAAAAATGGGTTGAAAGGGTCAGTAACATTGACCCATTTAAAGGGTTAGTCTCTATTTAAAATTCTATTAAAGTCTATTAATTGTATTCCAGTATAATCTCAGTGTGGGGGTCCTTATGAAAATGCGCATAGGCATATTATTAAAGACTTCAAAAGAACATTTTTGCTTGTGTGTTAAATATTTTTGTCACTGAAGCTTGAATATTTTTGGTTTCACTCAAGTAGGCTTATCTGAACCCTAACTGAAATATATCTAGCAGTGTTATTGCTTTTCTGTATGAATAGTATCTTATAATATTGCTCAAATATTGAGCCTCTTTACCTGCTAATGTCCTTGAGAGGTATTACCTGGTTTAAGAAAAGACACATTGATATCAGACTTTATCAAAATCAGATTCAGTTTCTCACTATAAAAGCATTTTGATATTTAACACACTTTAAGTTGTAATCACAACCCATTTTACTTCCTTTAAGTGATGCTTTTCTGAGTGAAACAGGACGTTCAATTAGAATTGATTGGATTGTGAAAAGTTGATGATATCAGAATGTAGAGGAACAAAAATCCAATTTAACTTTATGATGACATTTTTCATAAACTCTGACCTGTGTGACTTGCAACAATATATATTTATAGGTTT
>NW_015505519.1:282909-287640 GCF_001515645.1 Sinocyclocheilus grahami | reverse complement strand
TTTTTTTTTAATTAATACTTGTCTTCAGAAAGGATGCATTAAATTGATCAAAAGTGAGACTTAAGACATTTATAATGTTACAAAAGATTTATTTTCAAATAAATGCTGTTTTATTTTGACTCTCTTAATAATAAGACATATTTCTTGAGCACCAAATCAGTATATTAGAAAGATTTCTGAAGGATCATGTGACACTGAAGACTGGAGTAATGATGCTGAAATTTCAGCTTTGTATCACAGGAATAAATTATATATTTAAAATATATTCAAAATGAAAACAAGTTTTTACAATATTTGTTTTTAATGTATTTTTGATCAAATACATGTAGTCTCTGTTCACTTTCATAGGCATTAAAAATCATACTGACCCCAAACATAGATTTTCAGAATCTGAACTATCCGTTTCAAAGAGAATCAAATCATTTTAATCTGTTTAGCAGAATGTCCCGTTGAAGAAAACTGATTTGATGTTCCAGGTTGAGAAAGCATATCGTTTTAGATTTTTCAACGTTGTAATCAAAGTGGTGGTCGCTTTACCTCACGGTGACTAAACCCTTGAGTAAAACCACTCTGTGAGACCAATCCCAACCCCAGCACAGCAAGACGACTCCTAGATGAAAGAACTTCCCTTTCTTTGAGAAAGAATTCACTTTTGTGCTCCCCCTAATCCCTCTGCGAGTTAGTTAAATGAAGCATGGGCTCTCTGATACATATAGCAAAGCAGGGCAAGCTGGGGTTACCGAGACCCCACAGGGAGTCTGTGCTAGTTTCGTGCGCCTTCTTGGAGGGGTGAAGAGTATCATGTGAAACACTCAAGAAATTATGAGCAGGGCTGATTTCTAGAAGCTGAACCCAGCCAAATAGATCCTTAATTGCATCTTGAAGCGTTGTATATTACACCAGAGGGTTGTCTCCATGGCAGGATATTAGATTTCGATGGTATGCTTTAGTGAGCACTTGCACTAGGTGGTCTGGCATCTGCTTAAGGACAAGGAAAATTAATGCAATACAGAGCAGAAAAAAATGACATATTGTGGTTTGTAGTTATTTAAAGGTGCATTGCATTGGACAATGTGTATTAAAATGACTTTTTGCTATGCAAATTCACAGGTCAGAGGACAACAAACGTGATGTTTGATACAGTATTTTGATTAATTTGTAAATGATATGTAATAAGTTTGCATAAATGTGAAAGAAATTGATACTTTTATTCTGCAAGAATGCATTAAATTGATTAAACATGGCAGGAAATACTTTTACATTGTTACAAAAAATAACTTTCTATTTGTCCACAAAAATATTAAACAGGATAGATTGATAATAATAAGAATTGTTTTTTTTGAGCATCAAATCGTGATATCTGAAGGATCATGTGACAATGAAGACTAGAGTAATGATGCTGAAAATTCAGCTTTGCATCCCAGGAATAAATTACGTTTTAAAATATACTCAAATAGAAAACAGTATTTCACAATATTACTACTAACTAACTAACTAACTATTTATTTATTTATTTATGACAGTGGCCAATGGCCATCTTAATATCTTCTGGCCATTTTTCAGCAAATATTAATATGTGCAAATAATTACATTTAAATTTGATTACTTAATCAGTATATCATCTATTTAATTTGATTAAAATCTTAATTTTATTTATTTTTTAATATCAGTGGACCTCTCCTCAATCCAAATATTTATTGGCTATTTGATATCAGCAAAAAATCCTAGCCACAGGGAGATCAAAACTTTTAGAAAGATTTGGTAAATAAATTTACTGTTATACCCATATGCCCATGTACTGTTCCAGCTCAGTTTTGTTTTAGGGCAACATTTATCTGTGCAAATGCGAATAGAGTGTTTTCTTTCCTGTGGGACATGACCTAGTTCTCATTAAACTATTGTTTATTTAATCCCATTAGATCTCTCTTCTCTTATGTGTGTGGCTACAACCGAGCACCTTTCAGAAGTATGACAGGGACAACAGGAACATGTTTACTGCACTCCCAGTACAGGGGTTCTCTTTGTGGTTGTGGTATGGTAACATGATATTCATGGAAACAGTCTCATGAAATCAGTTTTCACATTGGCAATGGTGCTTCAACTTTTCAGATCAAGTACCACGTTTGATCAAATGAGACTGTTTAGACACCATCACCTTGAAATCAACAGTGTTCACAATCCATTTCACTACTGTAATCGGATTTATTTGCAGCAGATGTAATTAAACAGGATGATAGATATTGGTGCATGGGACATGATTTTATAAATCAGGAATTCTTTGGATTGGGAAAAGTGACAGGTGGTTGTCCCAGAAGGGGGCACTTTTCTTTCATTCTTTTTTTATTTTCATATTTTTTTGCAAAAATGTGGCTTATTTTAAATAGTAAGCAGATTTATTTGGATAATTAAAATGAAGCATTGAAAAATACACATTTAAATATATTTTTAAAGGTATATATACACAAAATTTAGAAATATATTTTTAATATTTTTATAGGTTTTACAAACACTGAAAAATTATATGATCAGCAAGCCATGGCATCTTATGCTTTTACACTAATTTAACACATCTAAATAATTTGAGTAATCAACTTTTTTATAAGTTAAATAAAATTCAACTTGATTTTTAAAGACAGTTTAAGTTTAAATGACGTGTGCAACCAAATTGATTATACTTAAAAATATAAGCTTAATGTAAACTTAAGCAACTGAACTTAAGAAACTGAAGTTTTTTCCCATTTTTTTTTTTACAGTGAATCTAAAATACTATATTTTTTGAGGATTTAAATTTCATGTCATGTGGTGTACCACTGCATATTTTTATTGGAGAGCCTCTACAGTAGAGAATATATGAAAAACAGCTTGAGCAGTTCTCAGGTTCGCTCTCCTTTTCTGTCTCTAACATGGGCCTTATTTCAAGAGGCAAGGAGTTGCCTTGAATGGGAATGAAATTAGCACTTGATGTATATTTACCCCTTGAGGAGAGTCTGTATAGGTCATCCCACTGATCTGTATTGATCTGGACTGGAGTAATTTGGGAGAAAATGATGTTTGATTGGACCTTCAGAGTTAGATGAGGAGATGCAAGTGAGAAAAAAATCAATCTTTAAACATTCAGTCTTTTCTACTAGAGCAGCTCAGAAGCCCAGAGTAGCGCCGTAAATAAGGTGTGTAGCGTTTTACTTCACCCTTTCAAAGAGTCTGTCAGAATAGATTACCAGACAGAGACCACTTTTGTCGGATTGACTTTGAAGCTTTTTTCCCTCCGTTGTTTCGGTGGAGTTTGCTGGTAAGTCTTTGTTGTAAAATGAAGTCTATTGACCTGACAAGACATCCGTTTGAGTTAACCATCATTTGATCCAAGACATTTGGAAATTAGAGCTTGAAGTAAGCCTGAGGAATTGATGTGAACGGTTAGGTGAAGGCTTTGTAAAAGATCAAATAAAAAGAATACGAACAAATCTAATACTGGAAGATGCAACAAAATTTACTGAAAGTAACATTTTATTTTAAATCAAATTATTTTAATCATACATATAATATAACCCCTATTTACTAGTATAGTCATATAATACAATATTAAAAAAATAAATACACAAAAATTGTGTTAAACCACAAAATTGTATTATTTAAATGGACTAAAATAAATGAATATGACAAAAATGGTGTATGATTGACATAATTTGGCGTTTTATTTGTTTATTTAGTCAAAGGAATAATGAAATAAAAATTGTCATCATTTACTCATCCTCAAGTTGTTCCAAGCTTGTATGCATTTTTTTATTTCTGTTGAATATAAAGTCATATATTTTGAAAAATGTGGGTAACCAAACAGTTGATGGTCCCCATTGCCTGTATGGAAAAAGCTCTATTGAAGTCAACGGGGACCAGAAATTGTTTGGCTGCCCACATTTTTCAAAATATCTTGTTTTGTGCTCAACAGGAGAAAGAAACTCATGAACAACTCGAGGGTGAGTAAATGATGACAGAATTTTTGGGTGAAATATCCCTATGATATAATATGACATAAATAAAAGATTGGCTAAATGACATTTTTTTTGTCAAAAGTCAGAAATGGCAATAACAGTCTTTATTTGGAAACCTCTGAATGTTAGTGATGACCATGCTCGGCTCTAAAATAAATTCTAGTCATATTTCAGGTGGAAATCTAATTTATTTCCTCCTCCTCAGCCACTGAGGACCAAGAATGCTGGATGATAGATATGTTTCCTCACCTCCCAATTTGTTCCATAGATTAATAAGTCTGCTTGGAAGCAAGTATCAGATACCTTTGATAAATTCCTCTCTTGCCAGGCTCTATCTTCCTGCAGACTATCTTGTATGTTTGATCTGAAGTTGTTTACTACTCCACACACACCCCGTCATCTTTTTTTTTTTTTAATAACAGACTTTAGTGCTACAATCCTCCCAGTTACACTGAATTCACACACGCTCTAAAGTATGAAAAAATCATTGCTGGCTCTTGTGAAGTTGGTAGAACTGATGTTTTTCTGGCTCTGGAATAATTCTGTCCAAATCTTAAGTTAGAGCTGCCTTGTTTCAGTGCTTATTTAATGGTACTAGTGGGCTCTGTAGAGACAGGCCATCATGGGATGTTGTCTGTGGCTCTTTCAGTAAATTTGAGTTAGTCAGTAATGGTTAGTTTGCTTCATAGGCTGCTGCACTGTGAAAGAGTATGGATAGCCCTTTAAAGAAAAGAACTGGTGGTGC
>NW_015505519.1:276371-280492 GCF_001515645.1 Sinocyclocheilus grahami | reverse complement strand
GGTGAGTTTGTCTTTACTATACACGTTAGATGTGATCCACCTCATAGTAACAATTCTGTCAGATTGTCCATCCTTTGAGTGAGAGTGTAACGTTACAGGTCGGCCGATCTGGTTTCGTGGTTAAAGTTAACCTTTTCGACATGTTTCCGTGTTGTCGTTGCTCAGCAATGGCATGGACGAGATGTTGTCTGGGGGTTTGGCAAAAGGAGAGTGGGACGGTGGGTGGTGCTCGGGGTGGTGACTAAAGGTGGTGACTGTGTAGTTCTGACGTCAACTTTTTACGGAAGTCACAACGGTTCGTGAAAAATCACAGCTACTTTAACCAGGCTGTGTGCATTTTACTGTGGACTGACTGTTTTGAAACTTATATGGTAGTTAAATAGCCCCTAGACTTCAGTTATCGTGAAAAAAGCCAGGAAATTTCAGTTTTGACAATATGGGACCTTTAATGCAAGCATGGAGTTTATTTTTTTGTAACCTTTGCATCAATTTTCTATCAGTGCAATTTTCTGTTCCTGGCTAGTTGTGAGCTGGCCATTGCTGCCATTCCTGAATGCTATTATAGCACACAGAAATGTCAAGAAAATAAAATAAATAATATTAATTTTGTTTTTATTTTATTAAAGTTTTTTATCTTGTTTTTTCATATTTGTTACATGATTTTTTAAATTTTATGATTTTTTTTATTTTATCATTGAATCATCATATTTCTTCTTATTATTTTAATTTATTTACCTTATATTTTACATGATCTTATATTATATTAATATATTATATTGTATTTTGTTTTATTTGATGTTATATGATTTTATCTGTTTTTTATTTATGTTATGATTTGATTATTTTATTTGATTATTTTTAACCAGTTTTCAATCAGTATGAAATATTTTGAAGAAAAAATCAAGTCGCAGTTATTTTCACACATGATTGATCATTGCTGTTATTTTGCTGTTATAGCACTCAAAAACAACAGTAATGTTAATAAAATAAATAATATATATATATATATTTTAAAAATCTTTATAAGACTATCTTTATTTTGTCTTATTTTATCTTTTATTTTTTTATTTTGTAATATGATTTTAATTTTATATTGAATTTTATTTATTTATTACTAGTTTTCAATCAGAGTGAAATATTTTGAAGAAAACCATCAAGTCACACAGTTATTGTCACAAATGATTGAAATTATAGCTATTTCAACACTCAAAAATGACAGTAATGTCAATAAATATATATATATATATATATATATATAATATTTTTTATTTTACCTTGTCTCATTTTATTTGTATTTTATTTTCATTTAATTTCATTTAATTTCCAATCAGTATGAAATATTCAGAAGAAAAAAAAGCTCGAGTCACACAATTATTGTCACGCATGATTGATCATTGCTGTCATTTCTGAGTGTCATTACAGTACGTGAAGCTCCGTGACGTTCTCGGCAAAAGCCTGTAGTCTTTGAGAAAATTAGAAAATGGCCACAAAAGCCCTGGGGATAGAGATGTGGGATGTCGGATATCTGCTCCATCACTTTAATACTGTTATCGTGAAATTGGCCAGCGCTCAATTATTGTCAGAACCGGTGAAGAGCTGAAGAGCTAATCGGACATTCATTAATCTCAGTCTCATAAACGAGATGTGTATTTCCTCACATTTCGGGAAAAAGAAGTGGTAACAAACATTGCTTGCCACTATTTAGGACTTCAGCTGCCAGTCCCCCTGCAAAATGATTTTTTGATCTGTCTTGACGTTTGCTGAAAACAGCGGCTGCAGTAAGCTATGTGAGGTTATTGCATTATTAAAAGAATTTAACGTTTCTCATCCATCTCAATACAGTGCTTTCCGTTCCAGTGAAATCACAAGATAAATGTAACCAAACAGGCCATGATTACTGATCTGACAAACAGATGCTATTATAATGTGTTTATTTATTTAAAAAAATGATCACTGGAGCAAGATATGAACTTGTGACCCCTCGCATTTAAAGCAAAATATTCCTTTGAGCCACATCAGCTCATGCTCAGATTAAAGGCTGAGCCTTCCTAAAACTGAAATCCTAGAGTCGCCTGTGGTAACAAATGCTCTTGGTTCAACCTCAAGTATTTGATGCTTTTCGTTCAGTGTCTGTTGTTAACTTGAATGTGAGAATTTCACCTCCTCATGGTCTTTGTCTTGATGTGATTATCCGGCTTCAGTTGAATAATTCTGTAATATTTCTCCCTTGCTAAATAGAGTTGATGTTTTGTCTTTGTAGCAGCCACAAAGGGGGTACTTGTGAATGGTGAGCACCCTTTTGAATGAATGGGAAACACTACAATCTCATGCACTTCACACGAATGGGAAACACTACAATCTCATGCAAAATTAATATTTGCTGAAAATGCATTCACCCTCAGGCCATCCAAGATGTAGATGAATTTGTTTCTTCATCAGAACAGATTTGGAGAAACTTGCTCACCAATGGATCCTCTGCAGTGAATGGGTGCTGTCAGAATGAGATTCCAAACAGCTGATAAAAACATCACAATAATCTCTTTGTTTAGAATTGTTTTGGATTGTAAATGGTGCTTGTCTTGATCTGTGCATATTTCTCTCCTGATTCAGACATGTTGGATTTTTCACTGGAGAAAGCTATGTGATGGATAGAGGACTCGTATTGTAGTCGGAAACAATGGTTTGATGTTTAAAAATGTCTTTCACTTTAATTGATGGATTTGAGTGGTGTGGATTACTTGTGGATTATTGCGGTGTGATATATCAGCTGTTTGGACTCTCATTCTGACGGCACCCATTCACTACACAGGATCCATTGGTGAGCAAGTGATGTACTGTAATGCTAAATTTCTCCAAAGAAAGAAACTAAGAAACAAACTCATCTAAATCTTAGATGGCCTGAGGGTGAGTAAATATTTAGTACATTTTCATTTTTGGATGAACTATCCCTTTAAATGAAAGCCACGAGACTGCATGTCCTCATCAAAAAATGCACCATTTTTTGGACAGGGTCCTGCAATTAATTGTGTAAAGTGTACACCATAATGTGAACAACACAAAAGAAATCAATAAACCGAGTCTTTAAATGAGAACAATTCTACAGCTTTGTAATGTGATGGCAAAAAAAGAAACCTTTTCCGCTGTTTTGTTTGTCGTTAATTGCAGTACTTGGCTCTAAACTTTTACCTGAATAGATGAACATTATTGTTGTAAGCACATCTAATTAACCTTTAGCATCGTTTTCTGCACCGCTACTGAATCTGCAGGGCCACAGCACGGAAATGCTATCTTACCTGAGTAATGAGCTTGCAGTCTGAGTTAAATGTGATAAGATGAAAAATATTGTGTACTGTAAATAATAATACACCTATAAATAAAGCAACACACCGTTCTATTTTTTTTTCTCTTCACTGGCTGCACTCAAACACAAACACAGCACAAACAGTGCCGTCTGACACATGAACAAAGGACTCTTATGATTTGATTTGATGATGAATGAATTTGTTAATTAATGAATTTAATGAATCGTTTAACACAGCTAGGGTTACCAGTTTGAATCCAGTCAGTGAGTAACTTGATTCAGTTTGAATCCTTGATTGAATCAATCCATATATATCTAAATACAGAGATTAAAAGTTTTTGATACATTATATAGACACACATATATAGAAGCTAAATATTTGTTTATTTCAAAGTTGAATCAAATGCAATATATTTAAGAATAATATGTGTATTTTTTAACATTAATATATTAATATATTATTAGAATTAATGTTAAAAAAGTATAAAAGTATGAATATAATATAACTAGTTTAAAATTGATATAAAAACAACAAATGTAGTTTTACAGTACATTCATATATTAATATATATTTAAAATTAATGCAAAACTACATTTGTTTTGTTTAATATAAATTTAAAAATATATATTATATTCATACTTTTGTACATTTTAACATTCATTTTAACAATATATTATTGTAAAACTACAATTGTTGTTTTGTTTAATGTGGATTTTTAACATAATTATATGGTATTCAAACATTTTACTTCCAAAAACACTACATTTGATACAATTTTACTTTATGTAATGGTCTTGTCCCGTTGTAATTTTTACTATA
>NW_015505519.1:263160-275820 GCF_001515645.1 Sinocyclocheilus grahami | reverse complement strand
TATATATATATATATATATATATATATATTGCACATTTTGGCTGAGAATCTACATCCTAAAATATATATATATATATATATACACACACACACACACACACACTTACATACACACATATATAGCGTTGAAGTGCATTACAAACATTTCTGATTTCTTGTAAATATAGCAACTTTTATTTTTAGGTAGCTTCTAATCCACTTTTCAATTACCTTCTAAAGCGTAACATTCATTTTATTATCTCTGTTGTACTAGACTAAGAGGATTTTTTATGAAAGGTAGGACAAACATAAAAAATGTTTTATTGTCCCATTTTCTTTTCCACCTTGTCTTTGACGGTGTACCAATGTGGCAGCACATGTTTTTTGATAACGCAGTTCCTCTTTCATCTTCCTGCATATTGTCTCTGGAACTAACCTGTGTGCGTGCCTCATTCGTTACCCATGTGTGTGCGTCGAGCACTGGCTGTTTTCGTATGCGCTGTGTTCACTGGGGAGCTGGATGGGGTTTTTGAAGAGAGGGCAAGTCCCCTACATTTAAGCCCAGTTGATTGACAGTTCATTCCCTCACCCGGTTCCGCACGCCTGCATTTCCTGCGCTCTCCTCAGAGCTCTGATCCTGCCAATTGGACTGTCACACACTCAGACACACACACACACACACATACTACACCTACAATTAAACATGCCCTATCGTATTGGATTCTACTAGTTGTTCCCACTAACCACCACCTGTAACTAACCATCTGGCACCACCCAGAAAATGGCAAATCTGACAAATTGTCTTGATGAATTATGGGAAGCTGGTTTGTGTATGACAGCTGGTGTGATTTTATCATCACTTAAATCCGACGGGAAGGATGTGGCGAACAGCTCTTGAAAGGCTTGCTTGATGGGAGGTCAACAGTGTTGGAAAGTTACTTTGAAACTTGCAAAACTAATCTACTAAATAAGTACAGCCCATCTCTGAATCATTTTTGGGGGAAAAAATTAGATACACTTCAAGCTACTAACAAAAAAGCAGCTAATTACATTATTTAGAGGGACAGTATTTTTTTATTATTATAATTAACCCATCATATACTTTTGAACATCAAAAGTTAATATTTTGCTAAAAACATATTTCTAGATATAATAAAATGTGATGTATTTATTATATATTTATGACATATTTATTTACACTTTTGTTTGATTTTAATCAAATTATATGTTATTCAAACATTTTACTTTCAAAAATCATACATTTGACAGAATCTTACTGTATGTAGCGGTCTTGTCCTGTTAAATTTAATATAATTCTTACTGATATGCTAATATAACAACATTTCAGAAATTAAGAAATACTTTTTAAAATATGTCTAAAAATATTTTTCACAATATTTACCTTTTTGCTCAAATAAATGCTCTTTTTTATTTTACCATAGTAAATTTCCTCTTTTTTTTCAATGCGAACATTAAAAAGTATTTAAAAAATGTAGTTAAGGTTAGTGGCATTGATACTTTTATTTATTTTCTCCCCAACACAGAAAATCATATCATAGGAAACACTCTGTAAATAACAATCTGTTGATAAAAAATTGAATGTGCTTCAAAAAGAAATAAAGTGTTAATTGACCAGAAGCATTTAAACAAAGAAAAGTGTGTCTTCTCCTTGCTTGGTAGCTTTTGCTTGGTAGCTTCTCACAGAGATACATATTGTGTCCTCATAGTATTAACACCTTTTCTTTGTTCACACTTTTTTGTTAAGGTATTTTTATCTCAACTTGCACACAACACATGTATATGAAACAAAGGGGAATGTAATAGTGTATATTGGCAAAATAAATAAAGGAGAAAACACTTTTTGTATAATTTGTTGTTGACATCAGAGGTTGTGTATGTCCAATTAAATTCTTACAGAACAAATTCATCTGTCACTCAGTAAAATTTAAACACTTTTTATGAGCAGGATCAAGAACCATTATTCTACAAACCCATTTTTCTCCTTGGGTCTCCTTGAGATTTATCATTGGGTCCCTTTTCTCTACTTTTAAAGGAATAGTTCATTCAAAAATGAATATTTGCTGAAATGTATTAACCCCCAGGCCATCCAAGATGTAGATGAGTTTGTTTCTTCATTAGAACAGATTTTGCTCACCAATGGATCCTCTGCAGTGAATGGGTGCCGTCAGAATGAGAGTCCAAACAGCTGATAAAGACATCACAATTATCCACATGACTCCAGTCCAGCAGTTAATATCTTGTGAAGCGAGAAACTATATCATTAAGATATTTTTAACTTCAAACTATTGTTTCTAGCTAAAATATGAGTCCTCTATCCATAATATTGCTTTCTCTGGTGAAAAAATAATCTCATCTGAATCAAGGAGAGAAATAGACAGATCAAGCGCTGTTCACAAGAAAAAACAGTCTAAAACAGTAAACAAATATGTTGGTGGATTTTGATGTGAGAGGACAACAGGGGATGGACTTTTTCACTGGAGGAAGTGTTATTATGGATTATGGACTGTTTTGGCGGTTTAAAGTTAAAACGACTTAATAATAGATCTGTTTCTTACAAACACATAGTTTTTCACTTCACATGATGTTAACGGATAAACTGGAATGGTGTGGATTACTAGTGGATTATTTTTATCAGCTGTTTGAACTCTCATTCTGACGGCACCCATTCACTGCTGCAGAGGATCCAGTGGTGAGCAAGTGACGTAATGCAAAATTTCTCCAAATCTGTTCTGATGAAGAAACAAACTCATCTATATCTCGGATGGCCTGAGGGTGAGTAAATTTTCAGAGAACTTTAGTTTTTGGCTGAACTTTTCCTTTAATGTATCCTTCTGTCACGGTTAAGGTCACACAGTACAGTACAGGTTTTCTTTGGATCTGTGAGATATGCAAATGACTCCTGGATTTCCGTCCACAGAGAACTTCTCCTCACGCTGGCCCTCGGCCAGGTCTTATCACTGCTCATCTGTGGGATTGGCCTGACCAGCAAATACCTGGCGGATGATTACCACGCCAACACCCCGGTGTTCCAGTGCTTTCTGAACTACATCCTGCTGTTCCTGGTCTACACCACCACACTCGCAGTCAGGCAAGGTAAGGGCGGCTCCTCCAGGTTTCTGTGCAGTTTAATAAAACACTGTCAAATGGAAACATAACGTGAGGTTATCTGTAAGACAAGGTGATGATAAGACCATAGAAACATAAATTTTTTATGAGAGATGGGCAGAAAAAGGTTATTTGAAGTTTTTCCATTAAATTTCTCTGTTCTGTCTCGAGCGTGACCTCTTCTGGGACTCTGGCAGAAACTTTCAAAGCTACTAGCCTGTTTCTATTCAGAAATATGTCAGTCAGGCTGTTTAGATTGCGGTTTTTCTTTAAAAAAAGAAAAAAACAACAAAAAGGAGCTCGGCCTTTGATGCTTGTATTTTTAATTTTTTATATTTTTATATTATTTTATATTGTTCAATTACAGACAAATTCTCTTATTCTCTTATATTTTATTTAATAAAAGCATAAATGCATCATATTTTACTTTTGTCATATTTTTTCCCTGAAGTAAACTTAGAATGTCCACTTATTCTTTTTAGTATATATTATATTTAGTATATATATATATATTTTGTATATATTATATTTCATGTATTTGGTTTAGTATATATTATAAATATTTACAAATGATTTACATATAATTTATTTTATGCATGGACTGAACTAAGTAAATGTGGACAAATACTCTTTCTTTTGTTTATTTTATAGTTCTAAATGAAACATAGGAGTGCATAATAAGCCCTGTCTTAATGTTGATGTAGTAATTATACGTTTCATATTTTTCAGCATTTTCACTTCACGTCTAGATGGCAAGTCAGGTTACAGGTGTCGTGCTCCGGTTTTATTTCCTAATTGATTTCATGTTGAGCCTCGTGTCCAAGCAGCAAGCTTTGACACAATGTTTTCTGGCACACTTTCAACAGGCTAAGAATAGAAATGGAAAAGCGTCGTGTTCTGAGCTGAGAAATATGCCAACTCACAGTCTATTTATAACAGATCACATGTGATTCCCTGACTAACACACTCTTTTTATACAGAAATCAGGTTGTTTTAATAAGCTCCTTTAGGATTATTAATGGAGGAGTAATTTTTTGAAGGCTAAACAGGACCATAAATGATTTTGGATGAAAATCTTTGCTGTGCTGGAATCGCCAGGAGCTTTCATACTTTTAGACTATAAATATTACACAGAGTGCATGATTCAGATTGGTTAATCAAGCAAATATTTTTGTATAATTCTGCTAAACTCTATATTTGTCATTTGAAATAGAATATTTCCATGAAAAAGCAAGATTTCATGTCCATTTAATATATAAATGTGTGTGTGTGTATATATATACAGTGGGGAAAAAAAGTATTTAGTCAGCCACCAATTGTGCAAGTTCTAGTTGTGTAAATTAAATTATATAAGTGTAAATAGCACACTAATATATGCATATTATTTATATGAATGTTTGTTGATATATATAATAATTTTATTTTTGCCATTAATTGTAATAATCCAGTGCGATTTTTGTTTGACAACAGCCAGATCTATGGTGACCGAGAAGTGCAAAGCAAATCACAATTCTGAAAACAAAATAACAAATTACAAACGATATATACATATTTTGTATATATAACAATACATTGACAAAATATTATATACATTATTTTAAATATTGGTGCAAATACACATTGATTTACGTACATATACATACATATGCATAAACATTACCTAGGTTTAGATTAGATTGCCAAGGTGTTCTGAGTGCTTCTAAGATGTTGCTAGGGTATTCTGAGTGGTTACTAGGGCTTTGTAGGTAGATGGTAACATTTGGGGTTTAATGGGTAACTTTCCAATATCCTTAGTGGTCATTCTGTCAAGTTTTTGTCATAGTAACTTTTTCGCAGCAACTTTTTAACACCCATAATGCATCATTTTAATTGACAAGCCTTGCTGAACCGTATTTTGAAGCATGCGAACATTGCTCGCGAAGGCTGCGTACAAACTCATTATTTCAAGCACGCCGCTCTGAGCGAGCCGTCGGCGGCCCCTGCCAAATTGGCGCAGTCTCTTTGTTCTACTCCAGTGACCAAGGAGTTGTGTCTGCAGCCTCGGTAAACATGGCCACACGCTGCAGAAAACGGGCAGGGAACGTGAGCTTTCAGGGTAACGAGAGGGCAACAAGAGCAGCTGCCTGTCAGACGGTCCGTGTCCACCAGCTCCGGCCAAACAATGATGCTCATCTTCTACAGTCCGACAGCGTACAATAGCCTCGGTAAAGTGAAAGTTGCTTTTCTCATTTCCTTCCCTTCCCGTCATCTCTTCTCACCTCTTCTGTGTAGCTTGTAGCAGTCGTGACCCTCGTGCTCTGTTCAAATTGGATTTAAACCACGGCGCTGCAGAACTGGAGGAGGAGTATGGTGGGAAATCAGTCTCTCTCTCTTTTCTAGTCAAAACTGCATCACTTTTTACCGGTGGAGACATAATGTGGTTTCCTGTACTAATGCAGCCAGGCAGTTATTAATTACTCGAGGCTAATGCTGATGGCTGACAGAAACGTTTCGAGCGACAGCGTTTTGCTCTGCTGTTCGTTATTAAGCCTGATTCATATTATGGCAATTCCAGAACACTGCACTCCACTGATCAGAGCCAATATTAAATACACCTTGTCTAACTTTTAATAAATCTAGAAAGATTTCGATTGCTTATGCCAGCCAAACCTCTGAGGCAGTATTAGTTTGGTATCATTGAGATATTTTGAATTTATTTATATTTTTATATTTTCTGTTTTTATTGTAGTTTAGTTATGTTGTGTTTTTGTCATTTCTATTTGTCTATTTATTAATTTAATATTATTATTTATTAGTTATTAATTGTTTTTCATTTTTAGTTTGAGTTATTTTAATACATCAAGTCAAACTAATATATATGTCCAATGTTTCATTGGAAAGTAGCTGACATAAAGTAATATTTTTAAACATTTTATTTTACTTCAGTTAATTTGTTTTAAGTACTAGTTATTTTTATACATCGAGCTAAACTAAATAAAATGATAAATGATGCCTTGGCCAAATTTATTTTATTTAGCTGACATAAAATAAATGTAATTTTAATTATATTTTATTTTAGTTAATTTAGTTCAATTATTAGTTATTAGTAATGTTAAATTAAACTAAATAAAAATTATTGCCATGGCAACCAGATGAAATAAAAATTATTTTATTTCAGTAAATTTAAATAATAAATGTTGCCTTGGCAAGTAGCTGTAATAAAATACATTTATTTATAATTGTTTTATTTTATTTCAGTTAATCTATTAAAAAAATGTGTTACTTTAATACATCAAGTTAAACTATAATGATAAATGTTATATTATTATAATATTATATTTTAGTTCATTTATTTGAAGTAATGAAAATATTTTTAGCTAACTATAATCTTTGAAGAACCTTTGAAAATGAACAAGCGCTATAATTTTTTGATCCCAGTGGGTATTTCTTTTGTATTTTAAAAGAATAGTGTTTTCTAATGCATCTGCTTGTTTCAGATATAGTTTTCAGACACTGATTTCATTGTATAAATGGTCTTTTGATAGCGTACTGTATCAAGTAAGCTGCATTAGTATCAAGTTTGCTGATGTTGAAAGATAAAAATGAAAGAATAGCCTCCCAAAGCATGGGAGAAGCATTAGTGTATGCGAACAGTCTGTCTGCCCGGTGTGAGGATGCAAACGGAGTCAGAATAGCTGTTGTTCCAGCAGGACAGTGTCTGCCCAGCATATGGCTCTCTCTCCTATTGTTTCAGGAATAGAAAACAAATGCATCTGCATGCCAGAATTCTTACCAATCTGTCAGCGCTGCGCCACGGCTGCCAAGTGGGCGCTGGCAAAGAGAAAGGAGTGCATGGCAATAACGGTTATAATGCTGAAAACAGTGGCTGTGAGGGAAGTGGTAGGAAATCATGTGTGAAAACTGCACTTGTTTTTTAACGGCTTTGGCTTTGTTCATACCTCAAAGTTTAGTGCTGTCCTAAATGCCACCCTCAAACTATTTCAGTGACAAAATGTTGCACTGACTGATAGGTATTTGTTTATTTATATACACTGTCTGCATACCATTTCATTAAAAGTAATATAGACTAAAATGACTGAATATGACATGAAAACATATTGACTAAATCGTCTGTAGTCTCCTGGACTTCATGGGTGTTTTGTTAAGCTAAGACAACTAGACTGTAGGACAGGTTCTGTTGCAGGTGTAGAGTTCCATTTACTCAGTGCCTATTGGCCATGAGCTGTGGGGGCGTGGTAGTGAAGAGCCCCGCCCCCTCACATTCATCACTGCCATCTGACATTACAAGCTTGTACAACATGCAATTGTTACTCTCCCCTACAGAGCTGCATTCAATAAGCTAATTAATCATTTTGATGTGATAGCCCTGATATTGATTTTACTCTGCTACGCTTTGTTTTTACGCTGCTGTCTACACACGTCTAGAGAGCTGACATCAGGAACCTTTTGAATCGCTGATATCGCAATTATATTTGAGATGTTTCGGAGCTTGATTTCCTGGTGGATTGCAACAGCAAAATCAGTCAGTTTTATCTTTTCACAGCTTGTCTCATCCATTTGATTTGAAAACAACTTGGGATCAGGTTTTAGAAGGGTTTTGCATCTCAAAATGAATCAATTTGAGCCAATTATGATGCATGATGGAAATGAATGGTAATGATTTTGAGTTCACATAATTCAAACTGTTAACATACAGCATTTGCTACATGAGGCTTTTTTGTTTCAAATGCTTCCTGAATAATTTCATTTTGTTTTTAAATGTTTAAATTCTAAAATTTAGTAATGAAAAAGCATGTCTATTTAATTGTAATCTTTTACAGAATCGTTTATATGTTTTTACACACTTATACAATTCTACAATAATTTATTAGGCTAAAAGTTTAACAAAAATTACGTGTTTAGGACCCTATAAAATGTATAGAAAAAAAATTTATTTTTTACTGAATTCCATTTTAGTTTTTTCATTAAAATATTTTTGTATTAGGCTATATTTTAATGCATACCTGCAAACTAGTCACTTTTCGGCAAAATTTGCCGTTTTTAATCAAAATATGTCATCTATGTGAATTCTCTAGATCCGAAGAGTTTTTTTTAGGGTGCTTTGCGTGCTTTTGAATCGCTCTCACGGTACTTTTGATGTCTGATCTGTCTGCGAGCTGCCGCTTCAAATCGAACACACTTCATCTCACAGCCGGTCCGTTTTGACGGCACACTTACGCTCACATCCGCATGTAAACATGTCGTCGGCGTGGAAGTTCTTCATTATGAGTTAAACAGAAACAAAGTTCGCAATTTGTAATACAATATTAATATACAATATTGACTGTTTTTGCTCAAATTCGCTGATGAAGTTTCAATCAAAGCCACAGTAGGACTGTTTTGTGTCTCCGAGCAACACAGCGGTGTTTCGATACTGAATGAATCCACGTTTTTGAATGAATCAAGTGAGTCAATGATTCAGTAACCCATTTATAAAGACAGTAGTCACTTGCCTCGTTTTTGAATGAATCAGCCGTTTAATGACTCGCTCATTAAAATAGCAATTTACCGTCTGCTACTGGTGGTATGGTTTCATTTTTAAAAGTATTGCATTTAAAAGAATGTGAACAATCTTTTAAACAAAAATATTTAAAACATTCATCTTATAAAATTATTTATACATTTGAAATTTTGTGGTGTAAATGCGTTCATTTAGCTTCATTAAACAGTCTGTCTAAATACATCTAATGCCACTTCAGATGCAGCTTCTGTTTCCTCTGCAGTGAAAAGATGGAGTTTGTTAAAATTTGCAAAAATAAATTACTTCACTGCTCACAAAGAGAAGTATGAACACCGATGACAACAGAGTTGCACTGTCCAAAAAGTTTGTGGTATAAATGTGCTTTTTTTACTTGAAGCATATGTTGTCTTTTTCCTTTATTTTGTTTTCAGAGGGCACCAGAACACTTCATTTACATGTTAAATTCTCCCCCAAATTTTTTTTGATGCCCCCAGACCCCCCTACAAGGTTCATATTTACAACTATGTCACCTTTTTGACCTCTTGTGAGTTTGCAGGTATGTAATGGTTAAATAAATTTAAAAAAACACATGAGACTTGTACAGTTTAACGTCAATTTATTCATCAATTAACATTAAAACATAAATAATCAAGTATTCATCAATTAACATCAATTGAAACATCAATCATCAATTCATCAATTAACATCAATTAAAAGCTTTATTTTTTCTCCCCAAATTCTGTCATTTACATTTAATTTTTTCTCAGAAATTCTGTTTTGTCTGTTTTAATTTTTCTTTATTTATGATTTAATATAAATTTATTATCAAAAATGTAATCAAATGAAAACATAAACCATTAAAGATGTAATTACCTTTTTAAAATGTAATCAAATGAAAATTTAACTATTCATTTCATTTTTGTCCAAGTGCTTAACAACAGTGGTTTACTGTTAAAATAAAAACATGAAATAAAAACGTTTAAATTCCTTAATAATTGAGCGTGTGTAGAAGATGAAATATAGAATAGCAGTCTTTTTGCAGTTTAATATTCACAGACACTAGTCCATATTACGATTCGATATCAAGTTCATATCAAGTTTCCATCCCAACTTTTGATTTATTCAACTGTATTTTGCTCAATTCTGTGACATTCCATGTTATACTGTAAATTCCATTTTTATTACTGGATTCTGTGATTCCATCTGCATTAGTGCCTTCAGATGCATTTCAATGCCCTGTTGAAATACTTTTGAAATTGTAGGTTAGGAGGAGGCCTCCGCTTTGTGTTTGCAGTCAATTTGCAGCATATATCCATCACACCGTCTTCATTATCTCCTGCAAAATTGAGTGCAAGGATTGCTGGGTAACGTGTGAGCTCAGTGCTTTGTCCTCTGCGTTGATGATTACCCCTGAAAGCTTCTTTATTGGCTTTTTAGAGGCCAGCTGTATCCACTCCTTCTTACTGACAGATTAGAAGTGTTGAGCTGGCAGGAGTGAGGGAAGAGATTTATTGTTTGCATTGCTACAGCGCCTCGACTCTCTCCTGTTCCCCCCATGGACAGATAATCAATAAACTGTGTCCACATGATGATGGGGCATGCATGTATCCTCCTCGGCCGGTGTTGAGTGTGAATAAGCCATTCACGGCCACACACACATATATTCAATGCAGCTTTTTGTGAGTGAGTCTATGGGTTTGATTCCTAGCGAACAACACGCTTACGGATAAAATGTATACCTTGAATGCATTTCCATAATTTTCGCTTTAGGTGAAAGTGTCTAAATGTAGACAAAACACAGTATGTCTGTAAGCACGGATGACCTACTTACTACATTTGCCAAAATGTGCAGTTTATAATATGCGGGCACATACTGTATCCCACAATGCACCTTGAGCACCCATTTACAATGTGATGAATAAATGAAAGCAATGTTAGCTTGGATTTTTACATAGAATTGAAATAGCCCTGTCAAGCTTGAAATAATAATCCAAAAATCTATGTTTAATACAGTTTAATGAGCCTTTAGACAAAATCTAAAGAAAAAAAAAAAGAGAGTGAGTATCATATTTGATACATCAGGCTTTTATGACTTATATACTGTATATTATATATATATGAGTTTCCTTCATATGCAGTATGGCCATGTAAATATTTCTTATTTCTTAACCCTTTAACTGTCACCCATCCCCTCTAAATCCTAATCTAATCATGACAAACTATAGATCGTTGGAAAGGTCTAAGACTCCTAAATAGATATTTTACCAATGTTTTTGTAAAAAATTATGTAGGAAAAGTAATAGATTAATTTATGACAAGAGTGCACCTCAAAGAATCTACATCATAACAGGAGTTCTGACCTTTGTAGCAAAAAGTCTTCGTTGTTGCCTTTTTCTCTGTCACACTTTAGAAATCATATCAATTGAAAACTTTAAATCTCAAAATTCATCCTTTGAAACCCATTTTAAAATCAAACATTGCATTACCATGAAAATGGTACTGTCACGGTCACGGTGTGTGGAGGCAGGCAGGACGACGAGGACGACAAGGATTCCAATAATGACTTTTAATGTAGACACAACAAGGCAGATTCAGGAAGGAGAGACACACACACACACTCGGGGTAACGTTCACAATAACCGATAAACCAGAATACCAGAGACAGGAACTAATATAGGGCAGATAACGTGGAGCAGCACAATGAGGTGATTAACTAATAATTAGTATGGGCTAAACCAACAAAAGGGGAAGAAACCACTATAAACAGTCCACAGGGGCGTTATATTACTCCCCCCTCCCGGAAGGTGCATCCTCACACCGTAGAAACAGAGGGAGGGGCGGAGGGGGACTAGGAGGAGGACAAAGCAGTGGATGTGAGATGGTGACGGGGAAGGCAAAGGGCTGGCAGGCAGACCAGACAGGTGGAGGTTCCGGCGGAGGACGGCCTTCCAGGAGAAGGACGGCTAACAGAGTCCAGGGAGGTGACGATGGAGGGAGGAGCCAGGGAGACGACAGGAGGGAACCGGAGCAGGAGGAGGAGCCAGGTGGGAGCCATAATAGCGGCCCACGGTGGAGCTGACGGAGGGAGGAGCCATGGAGGAGGAATGTCCACCAGGTGGTGGAGGAGCCCGAGGCGGAGACAGAGAGCCAACAAGCCAGGGGGCCAGGGTGGAGCCGAGGACTCTGGCTACCGAGTCGGAGATCCGGAGATCCACGGCGGAGCCGAAGCGACTGAGGACCACGGTGGAGCTGGCGGGAGGAAGGAGCCCAACGGAGCCGGTGGGACAGAGCGACGAGGTGCAGCCAGAGGAGGGGAGGCTAGAGGCGATGGCGGGTCGACGCCCGACTAAGGCGGAGCCGGAGAGACGAGGGAGCCCGGTGGAGCTGATGGATCGATGGGTGACGGTGGAGGCGAGGGAGCTAGGAGCCTAGGTGGAGCCACTGGGTCTACGGGCCGAGTCGGAGTCCGGGCCTCGGAGGCTGGAGGCAGAGATGAGGGAAACTCCAACCCCGGCGACGCTGGAGGATGGCAGTTCCGCGGGGCTCGCACCGCAATGATGGTGGGCTGAGGGCCAGCAAAGGGGCTGCCAGATGACAGCGGTGGAGGAGGCTGGAGCGGGTGGGAGGACGGGCATTTTCTAGGAGCAGGCACTGGAGTTCGCTTTCCTGGGCTGAATTGGGGATCAGGAGCCCTTCCCGGGCTAAACGAGGAATCAGGAGCCCTTCCCGGGTTGAACTGGGGATCAGGAGCCCTTCCTGGGCTTGACAGGGGATCGGGAGCCATTCCTAGGCTCAGATGGGACTACCAGCACCCACTCGATGAAGGCGGCGAGGCTCTCTCGAGGACCATCCCCGGACAACTGCGTTCGTGTGGTCGTGTGGTGTCCAACTTGAAAAACTGACAAAAACCGGAAAAAACAAACGAGGGGAAAGACGCCGCTATACTTTACTTAGTGTTTGGTTAGTCTGTCACAGTCACAGTGTGTGGAGGCAGGCAGGAAGACAAGGATTCCAATAATGACTTTTAATGTAGACACAACAAGGCAGATTCAGGA
>NW_015505519.1:262224-262429 GCF_001515645.1 Sinocyclocheilus grahami | reverse complement strand
GGTGGAGCTGGCGGGAGGAAGGAGCCCAACGGAGCCGGTGGGACAGAGCGACGAGGTGCAGCCAGAGGAGTGGAGTCTAGAGGCGATGGCGGGTCGACGCCCGACCACGGCGGAGCCGGAGGGACGAGGGAGCCCGGTGGAGCTGATGGATCGATGGGTGACAGTGGAGGCGAGGGAGCTAGGAGCCGAGGAGGAGCCACTGGGT
>NW_015505519.1:205237-261174 GCF_001515645.1 Sinocyclocheilus grahami | reverse complement strand
CCACTGGGTTTACGGGGCGAGGCGGAGTCCGGGTCGAGGAGGCCGGAGGCAGAGGTGAGGGAGACTCCAACACCGGCGACGCTGGAGGATGGCAGTCCCGCGGAGCTCGCACCGCAATGATGGTGGGCTGAGGGCGAGCAGAGGGGCTGCCAGACGACAGCGGTGGAGGAGGCTAGAGCAGGTGGGAGGGCATGCATTATCGAGGAGCGGCCACTGGAGGGCGCTTTCTAGGAGCGGGCACTGGAGGGCGCTCTGAGCTGGGTTCGGGGGCTGGAGCTGGAGAAATGGCTCTCCGTCATCGGTGGGCTCAGGCTTATGCTCCGTACCGCGGTGGCTGGTGGGCTGGGCTCAGGGTCCTGAGTGGGGGCTGGTGTTGTTGTCAGCGATGTCCACGGTTAGATGGGACTTGCAGGACACCAGCACCCACTCGATGAAGGCGGCGAGGCTCTCTCGAGGACCATCCCCGGACAACTGCGTTCGTGTGGTGGCGTTAAGTCCAACTTGAAAAACTGACAAAAACCGGAAAAAACAAACGAGGGGAAAGACGCCGCTATACTTTACTTAGTGTTTGGTTAGTCTGTCACAGTCACAGTGTGTGGAGGCAGGCAGGAAGACAAGGATTCCAATAATGACTTTTAATGTAGACACAACAAGGCAGATTCAGGACGGACAGGGTAACATTCACAATAACCAATATACCAGAGACAGGAACTAATATAGGGCAGATAACGAGGGGCAGACAGGTGCGCACAATGAGGTGATTAACTAATAATTAGTACGGGCTAAACCAACAGAAGGGGAAGAAACCACAATAAACAGTCCACAGGGGCGTTACAGGTACATCAATATCATGTTACAAAATGTTTTCGTTCATGAATTATAAAAATTTAAGTTTGGATCGTGCACTTTCATGTCTATGTTCAAAAATGTGAGTGGCAGTTAAAGGGTTAAGCTTCACTTTTTGACTATCTGTGTGTACGACTAAAATAAAATGAAGTTCTGATAGCTTGTAATGTATGTTATACTCACATTTTAACAGGATTTTTCAAAAAATTATGTATGGATTATCAAGTAAACCTAAGGTGCTTCAGTCCAGTGTTCATTTTGAAATATTACCAACAATATAAAAGTTATTACTGGGTTTGCATTATACAAGTAGGGATTTCACTGCAATAGAACATGTGGACGGTAAGAAAAAGGTATTTTACTTGCTATAAAAGTATGAACTATCAATCAGACGACAGAAAGCATGTAGGCTAGTAGATTGTGTACAACAGGTTTTCATGTTTTAATCAAGTCGATAATTTAGAGGCCTTAGAAATTTGTGTAGGCCTGTCCCGTATTATACAGTAAAAATGCAAACTGAAGTATATAATGTAATGAGGTTGTTTGACAACAGTGTTGCACACTGCATATTGTTTTGGGTTATGTTATAGTATAGGGGTTACATATAGTTTTGGGAGTGTAGAGTATTTACTATATTAGCTCTTTAAGGATGATCTTAAAGGTATAGATCACTAAAAAATGAAACTTGTCATCATTTACTCACCCTCATGTCATTCCAATCCTGTACAATTGTCTTGTGCAGAACACAAAGGAGGAATTAATGAACAATATCCTGTCCTGAAAAAATGTAGTCCATATGATTAGTGCATATGATTTGTGCATAATGTTCATTAATCAGACTACAGTTTCTGATGTACACCTGTAAGTAGGGCATTTGATCCAAGCATTAGTCTTTCTTTTGGAACAGGAGAACAGATTAATGAGTCTCTGGAAGGGTCCTTAGTCTCAAGAGTGATCATGTTAGTTCTGTAATGCTTTTAGTAATCACCAAAGTAAATGTAGACGTGCTGCACGTAGGATTTCTGCATTATTTATTGATTTAGCGGCTGCTTTTATAATAAGTGCCTTATGTTCTCCTGAGTATAGCTGTTTTGTTTTGACTAATGCATTGCATTTCGATGCCTTTACCTCAGGGCTTCAGGCTTTACTTTGGGGTTTATACTACATCACCACAGATTCCTGTTTGAAAGCTACTACTACCAGGCAGTAAACTTTTATTTTCATTAAAGGGATTTATCACCAAAAAATGAAAATTTTACTCACCCTCTCATATTATTCCAAACCAAACATTTCTACTGCTGGTAGCCATTGACTTCCATAGTATTTTCCCATACTATGGACATCAATGGCTACAAGCAATTGTTTGGTTATGCAAGTTCATGCAAATATCTTTTATGTTCAATGGAAGAAACAAACACATACAGGTTTAGAAAAACGTGAGGGTGAGTGAATCATAACACTAGTACTTCATCAAATGATGGAGAAGAGACCATTTTTATTAAAAAATGTATGTATAAGTTTGTACTATATATATATGTGTGTATATACTTGGCTGGGTACAGTACTATATACAGTATACACTATACTATACTTATGCATACTATTTATTCTCTCTCTCTCTCTCTCTCTCTCTCTCTCTCTCTGTGTAGATATAGATAGATAGATAGATAGATAGATAGATAGATAGATAGATAGATATAGTATAAAATCAATTTTTAATGTACATAATATTATGTTTGAATGCATACATTACAGTTTAAATAACTTTTCTATTTGAATATACAGTATATTACAATGTAATTTGTTCCTGTGATGCAAAGCTGAATTTTCAGCATCATCACTCCAGTCTTCAGTGTTAGTTCTGTAATGCTTTTAGTAATCACCAAAGTAAATGTAGACGTGCTGCACGTAGGATTTCTGCATTATTTATTGATTTAGCGGCTGCTTTTATAATAAGTGCCTCATGTTCTCCTGAGTATAGCTGTTTTGTTTTGACTAATGCATTGCATGTCGATGCCTTTACCTCAGGGCTTCAGGCTTTACTTTGGGGTTTATACTACATCAACACAGATTCCTGTTTGAAAGCTACTACTACCAGGCAGTAAACTTTTATTTTCGTTAAAGGGATTTATCACCAAAAAATGAAAATTTGACTCACCCTCTCATATTATTCCAAACCAAACATTTCTTCTGCTGAACCAAACAGCTGCTGGCAGCCATTGACTTCCATAGTATTTTCCCATACTATGGACATCAATGGCTACAAGCAACTGTTTGGTTACGCAAGTTCATGCAAATATCTTCTTTTATGTTCAACGGAAGAAAGAAACACATACAGGTTTGGAAAAACGTGAGGGTGAGTGAATCATGACACTAGTATTTCATCAAATGTACTACAGTATACACTATACTATACTTATGCATACTATTTATTCTCTCTCTCTCTCTCTCTCTCTCTGTGTAGATATATATATATAGATAGATAGATAGATATAGTATAAAATCAATTTTTAATGTACATAATATTATGTTTGAATGCATACATTTATACATTTCAATACACAACTGTTTCAAAGTTTGGGGCTAGTAAGACTTTAAAAATGTTTTTGAAAGAAGTCTCTTATGCTATGCAAGGCTGGATTTATTTGATAAAAAATACAGCAAAAATAGTAATATTGCAAAATATTATTACAGTTTAAAATAACTTTTCTATTTGAATATACAGTATATTACAATGTAATTTGTTCCTGTGATGCAAAGCTGAATTTTCAGCATCATCACTCCAGTCTTCAGTGTCACTTGATCCTTCAGAAATCATTCTAATATGCTGATCTGCTGCTCAAGAAACATTTCTTATTATTATCAACATTGAAAACAGTTGTGTTGCTTAATATTTTTTTTGTGGAAACTGTAATACTACGTTTACCTATTATATCTATTTTTCAGGATTCTTTGATGAATAGAAAGTTCAGAAGAACAGCACTTATATGAAATAGATTTTTTTTGTAACATTAAAACTGTCATTTTTGATCCATTTAATGCATTTTCATTTTACAAAGTAAATTTTATGTTTATAATACAAAGTATTAAAAATTGTAATTTTTATGGATCTTGGATTTTTCACATCACCTTTTCTGAAAATCTGAGACCAACCAGCAGCCATTCTCATTCGCAACTTTGAGGACATATGGGCTCCGCACTGCCAGTGTGAGGAAGAGTCGTCTGTCTAGAGATCCATCTTTAGAAACTCAGTGGGATTTGTCAGTGCTCTCCGGGAATATGGTCTCTCAGAATAACCTGTCTTTAAGAGTAATTTTCCCTTCCTTGTTCGACCAGCACGCTCTCCGCAGTCAGTCCCTTTAACAAGCACTATGATGACATCTCTGTCACAGCTGCTGCCTGTGGTCATCGCGTTAAAGTCGATATAATGGCACACACCATTAACATTCTCCCGAATGGGAGGTGGGAATAGATATGATTCGAAAGCAAAAATGATATGCCTCATGGAGAACGGTTCAGTGTCATATATCCCTATAAAGCTGAAAAGGACAGAGAGCAAGTACTCAGCAAAGAAAATTCTGACATCATTTTGGTCCACGTCATTTGAAACCATTATGATTTTTTTTTCAATTGTGTGTAAAGAGCAGCATGAACACTCTGCACAATCTCTCCATTTGTCGTTCAAAGAGGACATTTATTTGATTTTAAAATGTCACACAGCTCGGAAGTATGCTTGCATGATATTCTTGTGTAACTAAATAAAAATATAATTGATAAACTAAATTAGAGGTCTGCGCGGGACAATTTTTTTAGTCCCGCTCCCGCAAGGTTATATTCCGCACCCACCCGCTCCCGCTATATATTCACTCTTTGTTCACCCGCTGTCCACTTAGAATAATTTTCTTCCCGACCCGACCGTTCCTGTTAAATTTAGATCTCGTTTCCAGATCTTTAAATTTCCGCTACTGAAAGAAAGAAAGAGAGGCTAACAAATAAAAGTGTAGTCTGCACAAAATTGTATGTTATTTTATTCATCTTGTCAAGAGTCTTGAATTTATTGACTTTGACTTGAATTTATATGAATTATCTTAAGACACAAAATATTTTATGCAACACAGTAGGAAAAAAAGTGTCAAATGTTTTTATTTTTATTCCTCTTGTTTTATTTTTATTCGTCTTGTCAGGATACAATTCGTTTAACATTTACAACACAATAGGAAAAAGTGTCGCAGAGAGAAAAAATAAAATAAAAATGTAGGTTGTACAAAAATAGCCTATTAGCTATTTTTATTCGTCTTGTCAAAATACTAAATTCGTTTGACATTTTTCTGTTAACACAGTAGGAAAAGTGTCGCAGAGAAAAATAAATAAATATGACAGCTGTCATTTAAAATTATAGGCTAAGCAAAATATTAAAAAACCCGAGTTGAACATCCTTCAGTACATACTTTGCTCCATCCTTATTCTGCTCTGACACTCATCGACATAATCTTTCTTTTTTGGTCTGCAGATGTTCTCTTGACTTTACCAGTTGTCCTCAACTTTCATTTCCTAATTAAATTGAAGACTGTGGAAGTTGCAAGAACAAAGCATTTGTTTTGTGTTCGATTAGATTAGAGCAATTATCTTAATTTTCTGATTCTTGGTCTGCTGCTTAGAGGAGCCATGGCTTTTTTCAAGCACAACACCCTGAGAGTTTGACATGTTGAAAAGGCCTAATGAATCAGTTAACTTATAAGGGCTTACAAAAATCCAATCCATCATCCATTAAACGTTTCTAGAATATGTCAAGAATAAGTTTGTTCACTGCAGACTTTTCTCCCCAAAAACAGTAGTGTATACAAAAATGATGTATTTGTTTTGGAGTAGTTTTTGATTTATTATATAGTACCATCTACTCTAATCTAATCTAACCCTAAAATCTGAGGACAAGGGTTTATAGGAATGACCAGCAAAAGAAGGTTGATCCAGGATTATGTTCTGCTCGTTTAAACTGCATTAAACAACTTGGATGATTTTAATAGCTGGCTTCACCCTGCTTGACTTCAAACCACTTCAACCGATTGATCGTTTTCCCAAACAGTTTGTACAAATAAGTTTGTATTGATCGTGTAAAATGGATTACACCACAGGAGACTGTCTTAATAAGTGAATACCTTCATGTTTTCCCACAGGAGAAGAGAATCTGCTGGCGATACTGAAAAGAAGATGGTGGAAGTACATGATTCTGGGATTGATTGATATAGAGGCCAATTACCTGGTCATCAAAGCCTACCAGTACACCACACTGACCAGCGTTCAGGTATATGATTATGTTTATGAGTCTGTGTTTGTGCCTTGTGAAGGAAAGAAAAGACAGATTATCAAACAGCCAATGTCCTAAGAAGCAAAAGCGCAGTGGCTTGAGGCTTTTATTGGGCCTGTCTGATTGGCGGTTAAATCTCGGCTGTTTGCTTCACATTGTGCTTGTCATTTAATCTTCATTACAGCGCTGTTAGTGCTGAAAGAGCCTTATTCACGTCGCTGCTAATGGTGTTTGATTAGTGGCCAGAGGAGGTCTCAATGATTATTAGAGATTCCAGCAGAGAAAAGGATCGATTTTTTCACTTCTCACTCTTCTGTTGCCATCACCGACGGTCATTACGAGCACCCTTGTTGATGCAAAGACTGTCATCAACTATTTGTTAGAGAACGTGCTGGCATCCAGTCATGTATTAGCCTAGCCTACCCTACCATTAGACATTAAAAGGGACATTCAGACAGGCTTTTTTTTAGATCTGCACGCATAACTGAGAGGATTAGCTCTGATCAGTAATGATATTACGCAGCGCCTGAAAATAGTCCCCAGCACGCTACTTGTGCAAGCAGGTGGTCACGTTGGTTATGTTGACGGAAGTCAGCCTATTTTCAGGCGCTGCATAATATCATTGCGCCTGCTGCACCCATGGTACGGCAGCAAAGTTGCTTGATTATTACGCCGGAATGAGAGTATAGTTCCTAGCCATATCGGTCTAGAAAATCGCAACTTCTCATTTTCCATCGGTCTTAGTACACGATGTAACTACAGAAGAGTCAAGTTTTAAATAGGAAAAATATAGAAACTCTTTGGTCATTTTTGAGCGAGATGCTAACGGTCTAATCAGATTCAATGATCTATGCTAAGCTACAGCTAAAAGTGCTACCGCCAGACCCGGAGATCGGCTGAATGGATTGGAAAACGGTAAAACTCAACTGTTTAACTCTAGGGGAGTTGGAAAATGAGCCTATTTTCAAAAATAGTGGAGTATTCCTTTAAAACAAGACTGTGTGTTGTTATTGATTTTTTCTGTTATAAGATCCCATAGCATTATGATAGCACAGGACTACAGGTGAATACAGATGCTGTTCGATTTTATAAGCCCCAAAAACACACAAAAAAACACTATGAAGGCATCATGCACCCTCATATTTTTGTGGGTATTGATTGCAACTTGTAAAAAATATGCAAAGCCCTATTTGCAGTATCTTTGATAATTAACTTTCATGATGATTGTTTGTAGTTGAAGTAGAAGTTTGTCAGAAATCTCTCATTTACATGGCTAAATTTGGTCAGTCCAATTGAATTGGGCCTTACACAGATCATTTGCTTTAAATTTGAAATTTTATTATTATCTGTCACTCTATTAAATCAAACATTTATGCAAAAGTTGCTTCTTTCATGTTTCGCAACACTTTCAAAGTGAAATGTCCAGTAAGTGGAGCGAAAAGTCATTTCAGTTTTATCCGAAACAGATGAACATGAATCCGGCAATGTTTTATTATGCTGGTTGTTGTACATATTGTCCAAAGTGGTGCTAAGAGGTTAATGCTCTATTGCAGTGGTCGCCAACCCGTCGATCGCGATCGACTGGTAGATCTTTATCACTGTCCCAGTAGATCCCGAAAATAACAGTAAAATAAGTACACAAATGCATTACATTTCTGGGGTTATATTAATGTATCACTGAAGGGAACTGTCTTGAGAAAAGTTTCGATTGCAATGGCATTTTCTTCTCCTCCGTATAAAGCACAGCTCTGCTTTGTTTACAGCGGTAAACAAGGAAAGGCTATAGTGCGGTCGGTTCATAAGCAGTTTTGCCAAGTCCATGGTTTTCCCGTGGAATTGGGCTACTTTAACACTGTTGCCGCGGTTTGTTGTTCATGTCCGCGGGTTGAAGCGACCCCAATAACGTGATATTTAGCCCCTGGAATGTGAATTTTACTGGAAGATCCCCGCCGAAAAACGTGGCAACCCTGTTCATAAACGTCACCTGCTGTCAGAGAGTGCGTCTCATTCAGACCTGCTGTTGTTTCGTGCAGATGTTTTATGTAGCAAATAAATAAATAACACCTAAAGTCAGAATATGCTGTTTTTGTTTTAAATCCTGAAATTAATCTAAATCAAATCAAAAACAACTGCCCGTGCAGATCGTGATTAAAATGCAGTGGTTGCCTCTAATTTCAAATGGCTAGATATTTTTGTTTAAAGCCAGTTTGTTTGTTATAAAGCAAATAGCCAATAAATAAATTTGCTTAAAAATCAGTATCAGAATCAGAATCCAATTTGCTAGTTTAAAAAAAAGAAAGAAAAGAAATTCTGAATCAGCAATGACCGGCGCATCACTAATTAAAATACTAAGTAAAAGGCCTCAAATAGTTGAAGTACAATCTGGGATGTCTTTTTCTATCAATTCTTCAATAGGTAGATTTGTCTTTCATAAAGGCCGAGGTCAGGGATCTTGGGCCTAAAAAGGTTGGTGACCACTGCTCTATTGTGTTTAACAATAACATACTTTCTACATTAAACCTTACCATAGTGTTAACAGAAGCAAATGTGAGATAAATATTCATTTGCTAAAGCAACCATGACATTTTAGATTGTTTCTAAATGTCTTTTAGCTCATTTACCTGACTCTGAGCACTCTGTATTGCAAGTGCAATAATGTACCGGGTGAGTTATCGAGCAAGTTTACGGTGCCAGAAAAGCTATACATATAAAGCTGGTTATGCAAAATGTATTTGTTTACAAATGATGCACTAAACTGTTCTGAGGTCGTAACATAGCATTTTGAAAGAAATTGCATAAAAAGGCTTTTTAGTCTATATTCTGCCCTTGTTATAATTTGTATGAAAAGGAGGAAAAGTTATTGGCGTTTTACTGCCAACAGTGTTAATTTCAGCTGGAAACAGCAGTAAATTATATCTACTGGTACATATTTGGAGTTTTGCAAAAGATGTAAGTTAATGTATGTTTTACAATGAGACTATAATGCTTTTGCACATGATGTTTTTAGTCCACAAACCTGCATCTTATTCACAAACCACCCACAATCCAGTTTACCAGATACTTTTTCATTTATTTCTGGTAATTTTCCCATATTTGCAAACAAAAAGCAGTCAATGCATGTAAATAAAATGTGATTTATCATCATATATTTATGTGTCCTTCTATAATATATAGAGGGGAATTCACTAAACAATTGCTAAGCTTTTGCATGTGGTCTTCCAGGTCTTTATTTACAAACCACCCACAATCAAGTTTAATTAGACACAAGAATTGCAATTAAGTATTTTTTAAATGCTTGTTTGCAACATTTCTTTAATGAATTGGGGGAAAACAAAAGCAGACAATGCATGCAAATAAACAGCGTAATCATTGTGAATTTCAAATATGACTTTTTTCTGTGGAACAAAGTTAGTATGGAAATATCAAAGCTGCTCTTATCTATACACTGAAACTGCATGATCACTGGCTGTCAAATTAAGTTGCATCTTAGCTTAGTCTATTAAACACAATAATACAGTATATTAGCTCAGAATCTGAATTTTATCCTCTTGCAGGCAACTTTACTAATATATGATTATATCTTACACATATATATTGAACTACCAAGTTGTTTAGGTCATGTTTTCTCTCGCCTAGGGCATCCAGTGAGCCAGAACTGCCTCAAAATAATAGGTGCATGACGTCCCTGCAAACATGCACTGATTTGTTTTCAAGAGTCTTATTTTTTTTAACACGCCCACGGCGACCAATCAGCAGGTACCGCTAGTTCAGCACTTCTCTGGTGCCTGTACAGCACAACCTGTGCGCCCGACTTTAAAGCGTTATCTGTCTCTGTGTTCTCTACCCAGCACAAAAGAGAATTTAGACTCTCACCGTCGTAAAGTTCATACCGCTCAGAGCCACTGGAGACTGCAGCGTCTCTGATCAGACAGTGGAACCAGACGCTCCTGCAGGTCAATCAAAAACAGAAACCCTGAAGCACGCCACCAGACTTCCTAATGATTTCCACTGCATTTCTGTGCAACCAACTTTAATATAAATACTGTAGATGGGCAACACTTTGTTTTAGAAAGTCAGGTGGTGTTAGATGAGAAAGCTATGGAAGCTTGTTTCTGCCACAGGATGAAAAAGTACAAAAGGTGATTGCTTTTTATCTCACAATTCTGCCTTTTCTCACTATTCTGAGTTTATGTCTCACAATTCTGCCTTTTTTCTCACAATGAATAACTGGCACTTCTGTTGACTTTTCTCTCCAAATTTTGAGTTTACATCTTGCAAATCAGTTTTTTGATTTCTGCCACAGGATTAAAAAAAAGTTTAAAAAAAAGTTATTGCGACTTATCTCACAATTCACTTTTTTCTCTCGGAATTCTGCATTTATAATATTACGTTTTTAGGTTTCTCACAATTCTGACTTTTCTTCGCAATTTGCAAGATATAAACCCAGAATTGCGAGAAAAGCCTAAATTTTGAGATAAATTCACAATTACCTTTTATTCTTATTCTTATTCTTAATTCATTTAGTAGGAATCACAAATGTTAAATTGACACAAATTTTAATATAATATTTTTTGTAATAATATTAGTCAATTTAGGAATGCAACGCATATTTTATTAAATTTGGTCGTGTCTAAGATTGTTGGTTAGAAGTAAACTTTTCCTTCCATGCAAAGTCTCCTGGGTTCAGTGTTTTATTAAAATAAACCAAAATGGCAGCTATAAATCATTGAATGAAAATGAGCAACATTTGTTTGGAACGGAGCCCCGTGTGCAGATGAGCAATACATAAGTGAGGAACTCTGGCAGATTTTTAACAGGATCTGCACTGATGACAAACAGCAAAACATTTAGATTTAGATTTCAGCATTGACACTCATTATAACACACTCTAATGAACTAAAACCTCCTGCTTGAAAATTATTCTGTGTTAGATGCATTTATTAATTTAACAGACTCTTTTATCCTAAGCAATTTACCTGTGAGGAACTCTACAGCATTAGTTATACATTGCAAGGAAAAAGGTAACATAAAGTGCTCAAAACAAAGTTTCAGAGTTAGCCAGAAAAGTAGAAGCTACTGCTGAGACAACTTTACAAAAAATGACCACAGTAGCATATAGTTTCCTCCAAAATACCATAGGCATTTGTGCAATTTAATCTTAAATTTCCTGTTGCTGTTGTTTATAGTATGTTCATTTTCCAGTTTTAATAAAGTTCTAATAAATATATTTCTTTTAGACAGTTGACACTTATGTAAATAAAGAGAAAAAACAATAATGCGGTGTGTGCGCTCGTTGCTATTTCAAAAGCGCTAGTAATTCGACGTCACATAGAGCTTCTGAGAAGTTATGATATGGCTTTTATAAAACAATTGTTTAAAGACGATAGCATTGAGCAAGTTTTAAAAGCTGTTACTTTGTCTGTTTTTGCTCCGTTAACGATAGTGTTACTTCATTGCTGTTTCGTTCCTGTTTGAATTAACGATTCACTTTCATTTCATGCGTGAATCAGCGTTCGATTTAATGAACGATTCAGTCATTCACTCATTACGATGGCCAAGAGAGCTCAACGCGCTGCAAATGAAAAAACACCTGCAAATTAACAAAATATCTTCATCAGTTTGACAACACACACGATGCAAATAGGCTACTCACAACTCAAACAAATAAAGAAACGCGCTGCAAGAACAGAAGCATGCTGCGAATACTCAAAACACAAACAAAAACATAGTTCATTTTAATTTCGTTGAGGTAATTTTGTTGTGGTTTGTGCTACATTCGCGTTTCTGTATTTGGTTGGGTTGTGTGTATTTGCAACGCGTTTCTTTAGGCTAAATATTTGTCGGTTGTGTTGTGAGGATTTGCAGCGTGTTTTGTATTTGGTTGTGTTGCGAGTATTTGCAGCACGTGCTGTCAAACTGATGAAGATGTTTTCATAATTTGCTGGGTGCTTTTTCTATTTGCATGCGTTTTCTGAAGTTGCTGCGCGTTGAGCTCTCTCGGCCACCGTACTAATTACGTCGCCACCTATTGGCGTATCGATGTAACAGAAAGAGTCCTATACATCTATCTACTACAGTATCAAAAAAGATATATAATTGTTTGAATAATCATTAATTATGATTCTAAATATTACAGTACCGAGATCCCACATAAATGTATCATAATTTTTTGTATTAACTTGTATTATTATGTTTTGCGGTTATCGAAGTAAATTTTCAATAGCCTAGTAAGAGTAAGAGGATATTAGTAAATTGTAGAGTAAAAGTATATTAAATTGTGTATAGTAGGAATCAAATGAAGTCACAAACAAAAACAGAAAGAAAAACAAAACTGATAAACAAGCCAGAGGCTTTAAAAGAAGCAGTGCATTTTCAGCTCTAAATGAGCAAGAAATATTCTCACGTTTCTAGTCTAACACGATAGCTTGTTTGATGAGGTCAGGCAGGTTGCTGCTCATCCCACACTGGAGCACATCATGTTTCACTCTTCTCCGTGTGAAGAGATGCTTCCTACCTCCCAAACTTTTGCATGCCATTTCCCCTATGGTTCACAACAAGCGTATTTTAATATTTTTATACAGACAGTAATGAGGTTACACAATGACTCATCAATATTAATAGGCAGTCATGCCGAACCCTGCGATGGAGTCTTTAAAATGTAAAAATCTTTAAAACATTTGCCCATTAAGGGTAGATGATTACTTGTTATAGATGGTCATGGTGTTGGCTGAGGTCCAGAATGCAAATATCTTGACTAATTCTGCTTATATTTTCTCTTCTTTCTCTCCTTTTCTCTTTTTCGTTTTATCGACTAAGCCAAAAATTGTGGAGTTTTAACAAATGTCTCCACATTTTGTCTCCACAATGTCAACACATTTTATGACCTCATTATATCTCTTGTGTGTCCTTCAGTCATTGAAGCCTTATGAAAAATGTATTTTCTCTAAACTTTTCAGTACCTCACTAGAGGAATATGAACAGGTTAGAGCTGAACACTGGACTCTGGAATATGATCAGTTAACTCAAATAAGCCCAGTGTGCACTGCTACATCACGGCAGAGAGCTATTTAAATGAGTTCAGAGATTCCACACCTCCATCCAAGGAGGTTTCTAGTGAAGGTTATCAATCAGCATTGAAAAATAATAATACATTGAATAAAGGGTTCCCTTTACGTTTTCGAGTTGAATTGAGTTTCTATATGGTAAATCTATCATTCTATCTATCGTTCTGTCACCTATTGGTCTATCTATCTATCTATCTATCTGTCATACTATTTTCTATAGAAAAATGTTTTTCGAGTTTTGTATAAATATGGGATATCTGTATATATGGAATATTATCTGTATCTATCTATCTATCTATCTATCTATCTATCTATCTATCTATCTATCTATCTATCTATCTATCTATCTATCTATCTATCTATCTATCCATCCGTAGTCATTGAAGCCTTATGAAAAATGTATTTTCTCTAAACTTTTCAGTACCTCACTAGAGGAATATGAACAGGTTAGAGCTGAACACTGGACTCTGGAATATGATCAGTTAACTCAAATAAGCCCAGTGTGCACTGCTACATCACGGCAGAGAGCTATTTAAATGAGTTCAGAGATTCCACACCTCCATCCAAGGAGGTTTCTAGTGAAGGTTATCAATCAGCATTGAAAAATAATAATACATTGAATAAAGGGTTCCCTGGTTCCCTTTGAGTTGAATTGAGTTTCTGTATGGTAAATCTATCATTCTATCTATCGTTCTGTCACCTATTGGTCTATCTATCTATCTATCTATCTGTCATACTATTTTCTATAGAAAAATGTTTTTCGAGTTTTGTATAAATATGGGATATCTGTATATATGGAATATTATCTATCTATCTATCTATCTATCTATCTATCTATCTATCTATCTATCTATCTATCTATCTATCTATCTATCTATCTATCCGTCTGTCTGTCTGTCTGTCTGTCGGTCGTTCGTTCTATCACCTATTGTTCTGTCTATCTGTCGTTCTATTTTCTATAATTGAATTTGAATTTAAAAATATTTTTTTGACAGTTATTTTGTATAAATATGGGATATTATCTATCTTTCTGGGATATGGGATTCTATTGATCGTTCTATTGTTCTTTCTATCATTCTTTTGTTCTATCATTCTATAATTTTTCCATTCTATTGTTATATCGTTCTTTCTATCATTCTTGTTTTATCTATCGTTTGTTCATTCGTTCTGTCTCGTGTCTATCTATCATCTATCTATCTATCTATCTATCTATCTATCTATCTATCTATCTATCTATCTATCTATCTATCTATCTATCTATCTATCTATCTATCTATCTATCATTCTATAACATATTGTTCCATCTATTTGTTGTTTTATCTATCACCTGTTGTTCTGTCTATCTGTCGTTCTATTTTCTATAATTGAATTTGAATTTAAAAATGTTTTTTTGACAGTTATTTTGTATAAATATGGGATATTATCTATCTTTCTGGGATATGGGATTCTATTGATCGTTCTATTGTTCTATCGTTCTTTCTATCATTCTTGTTTTATCTATCGTTTGTTAATTCGTTCTATGTCTCGTGTCTATCTATCTATCTATCTATCTATCTATCTATCGTTCTATAACATATTGTTCCATCTATTTGTCGTTTTATCGATCACCTGTTGTTCTGTCTATCTGTCGTTCTATTTTCTATAATTGAATTTGAATTTAAAAATGTTTTTTTGACAGTTATTTTGTATAAATATGGGATATTATCTATCTTTCTGGGATATGGGATTCTATTGATCGTTCTATTGTTCTATCGTTCTTTCTATCATTCTTGTTTTATCTATCGTTTGTTAATTCGTTCTATGTCTCGTGTCTATCTATCTATCTATCTATCTATCTATCTATCGTTCTATAACATATTGTTCCATCTATTTGTCGTTTTATCGATCACCTGTTGTTCTGTCTATCTGTCGTTCTATTTTCTATAATTGAATTTGAATTTAAAAATGTTTTTTTGACAGTTATTTTGTATAAATATGGGATATTATCTATCTTTCTGGGATATGGGATTCTATTGATCGTTCTATTGTTCTATCGTTCTTTCTATCATTCTTGTTTTATCTATCGTTTGTTAATTCGTTCTATGTCTCGTGTCTATCTATCTATCTATCTATCTATCTATCTATCGTTCTATAACATATTGTTCCATCTATTTGTCGTTTTATCGATCACCTGTTGTTCTGTCTATCTGTCGTTCTATTTTCTATAATTGAATTTGAATTTAAAAATGCTTATGTTTTGAGTAATTTTGTATGAATATGGGATGTCAAAACATGTTTTTGATTTTTACTGAATACAGATTTTCAATGTATTCCACAGCTGCTGGACTGCTTCGTGATCCCTGTGGTGTTGCTGCTGTCATGGTTCTTCCTGTTAGTCAGGTATAAAGTGCTGCACTTTGTGGGTGTGGGCGTGTGTCTCCTGGGCATGGGCTGCATGGTGGGCGCTGACGTCCTGGTGGGCCGACAGCAAGGCCTCGGTAAGTCCTCGCCCCTCCACGATGCCGTGGTACACCCTGAATATTAACCCGCACAATAACCCTCTCTCGTTTCCCTTGGGTGGTGTTTTGTTTCGCGTGCAGCCACAGTCCAGACGTTACATCAGTGTAAAGCACTACCCAATCCTCCCGAGAATCCTGGATCATGCGGATTGATTCAGTTTCAGAGTCTGTTATTAAATATGAATGAACAGTAGGGGCTTGTCCATACAATTTCACACACAGCTTTCCCCACGGGGCGGTCTAATGAAAATCACACTAATTTGCTGCGATTCTGCTGTTGTTAGAGTTGTCTCTGAATAATTTACCTACCACTGAGTTAATGTTACATTTACATTTATGCATTGGGCATATGCTTTTATCCAGAGTGACTTACAGAGCATTCGAGTATACATTTTATTAGTATGCTTGTTCCCTGAGAATTTAGATTTCTTACACATACATTAAAATATTATTTTCATTGTCATTGTTTTTGAGTTCACTTAAGTTTTTAGCATATATATATATATATATAATATGTATTACCTAATATAAGGCTCATGTCATGTTTTATACAGGGGACCATAAGCTTTTAGGGGATTTATTGGTTCTTGCGGGAGCGACGCTCTACGGCATCTCCAATGTATGTGAGGAGTTCATCGTGAAGAACCTGAGCCGAGTCGAATTCCTGGGAATGATGGGTCTCTTTGGCTCCTTCTTCAGTGGTATCCAACTGTGAGTCTCTTACTATTAACTTTTAAAGATCAAATCATTGTAATTGTAGATTTGTGGCCTTTCCTCCAGGTCTCTTAGCTTTGAGGCCATCGGTATGCTAGTATACTTATAAAACTTGACAAAATGAACTATTACACTTATATTTTTGAGAAAATTGTTTTTGTTCAATAAAATGATCTTTAAGATGACAGTCTTTTTAATGACTGTAATTTAGGGATGCACAATATATACTACCCAAGCGGCAACCTCCCGCTCTCTCTCGTGAAGCCAACACGGAAATGACTTAAACTGTAATTCGTCAACTGGCCACTAGAGGCTGGCTGCAAAAGGGAGTCAATCCCATAGACTCCCATGTTAAATGCCTAACTTTACAGCAGAAAATAAACGTTTACAGCCTGGTTCAAAAAATGATTTTGGTCTTTATAGCTAATTTTGCCCTTCATGACAACTGTGAGGGGGGTGCATTTTTTATAACTCATCCCTTTAAATGATATTAAGCCTTAAAGTTCTGCATAATTAAGGATGTTAAATGCCTAACTTTACAGCAGAAAATAAACGTTTACAGCCTGGTTCAAAAAATGATTTTGCCCTTCATGACAACTGTGAGGGGGGTGCATTTTTTATAACTCATCCCTTTAAATGATATTAAGCCTTAAAGTTCTGCATAATTAAGGGCGTGGCCACTTGAGTGACAGGTGGATTGCCGCTGCTGACACTGCCGTCGATCTAGGTGGGCGTGGATTCAGCAACCAGCTCCCGCCTTTTTGCCCATTTTCGATTATCTGGGAGTGACGCCTGGTGACGCGCTGCCAAGATGGCAATGGCCCGCTCCGCCCACTTTGAGCTTCAAAAACGCTCTTCAGGAAACTATGGGTGACGTCACGGACACTACGTCCATGTTTTTTATACAGTCTATGATACTACCAATGAAATGATTGAGGTCAGTAAGATTTTTTTTTAATTCATACTTTTATTCAGCAAGGATGCATTAAATTGATCAAAAGTGACAGTAAAGACATGTTACAAAAGATGCATATTTCAAATAAATGTTGTTTCAAATCTTTTTAGCTCTGCCATCAAAAAAATTTAATACATTTTAGAATATATGACAATATAAAAGTCATTTTAAATTGTAACAATATTACTGTTTTGCTGCATTTTTTATCAAATAAATGCAGTCAAATGAGCTTAAGAGATTTTTTCCAAAACATTAAAAAAAATCTTACTGACCCCAACCGGTAGTTTACATTGGTACCATATAGTTTTACAATTTATCGCTTATTTAGTGATACAATTTATCACTATTAGTTAACTAATATTAACTAATATTTCATATATATCAGCATTTTCATGTTCATTTTCCTTATTTTTACATTTAACTGTCCACTGCTGTCATCTAATACTCACTTCAAGTTTATATTTAATAACACTTTTAAATATAACCTCAAAAATGAATGTCCAATATCCATCCATACTGTACATTATAATGCAGTCATGCTTGTATTAACTTATATCTTTTAAATGAATGATTTGGTTTATATTTTTTTTAAATGTAATAGTATTTAGTTGCATTTTTCATTTATTTAGTCAAAATAGTATGGGATTTTAAAATCCTACATTTATTGATTATCAAGCTATTTAATTATATACGCTTATGGATATTACCCAGAATATCTCTGCATCCCTACTGCCAATTAAAAAAAAAAAAAAACTTTGCTTTTGCTTTCATACCTTTGCTGTGATGTAAACTAAAAACTATAGTCTATCATACCCTTGATTAAGATCATTTACACCAAGTTACTCCAGGGTTTCCTGTTAACTGTTTAACCATGTTAAACTCTAGTAGCAGGAGATCACCTTCACATGGTTTTCACCGAAACTTAATGATTTTTTTAGTTGGATTGCCATCCACCTGCCGTCATCCTCAGATCCACCTCACAGTTTGACGTTTACACAGCCTGCATGTTTAATTATCATTTCCACCAGAGCCATTTGGATCTCCGGCACCACATATCCCAGCTACTTCCAAGCGCCAGCCAGCTGGAAGGTTCTCGTCTCCCGTCTTTTTTATCCATCCGCAAACGAGGCCCATTTGGACCGCCTGCGTCCCGCAGCAAACATACAGCCGCTCCAGCTGGAGTCGCGTTCTCATCTAACACCTTTATTCCCCCGCTGCCGGAGCTTCGCTGCGCTTTAACATCTATATTTGTGGCGTATTTATATAAACGCCAACGACACTGTTTATTCATGCCAGCTGGGTGTAATTAATTATGCTGAAAGGCATTCATATCTGACAGCAGGCTGGAACTGTGGACGACAGTCAAACACTGCTTTCACTTAAAGTCTGACTGCTTCATAAAGGGCTCTGGAGGAAGCAGCGTGACAACCACACTGGATCTAGAATATTCTCTCTTTCTCTGCCTGCATCAAATAGTTTCATCTGCAGGCGTCAGATCTCCTGCTGATGTACCACTAGACGCTGTCG
Source organism: Sinocyclocheilus grahami (assembly GCF_001515645.1). Classification (NCBI taxonomy): domain Eukaryota; kingdom Metazoa; phylum Chordata; class Actinopteri; order Cypriniformes; family Cyprinidae; genus Sinocyclocheilus; species Sinocyclocheilus grahami. Next base: position 242,265 of record NW_015505519.1, on the reverse strand, counting down.
GCCGATGAGACTTGTAGCCTTGGCAACAGATCATCTGTGACGGCTCTACACAGGTGTCACACGGGGCCAGAGGATTGTTTCCCGCGCGGCTTTAATTGTGCGTGGGGGGGATGGGATGACCTGTCATTGTTAGTAAGTCGGAAAAGCTCATACTGAACCGGCTGCATGTCACGAGAATCCCTCGGACTGTCCAGGAGGGCTTCAGGGGAGATTGACAGCTCTTTGCTGAGGCTGGCTGGATTTGTCACACTGGCCGTTGTTGCCGAAATCGTCCACCTGTCAAAATGTAGCATGCTGTCGAGACTTCGGCGCTGTCGCTATTTATCTTTTATTGACGTTCTGGTTTTTCTCAAGCTCAGCTGTGGCTGATGGGAGTTGTGCTGTGTTTCTGTTTTTCAGGGCCATTATGGAGCACAAGGAGCTTCTGAAGGTGCAGTGGGACTGGCAGATCGGTAAGCTGGTGATTTTGATGGTTTTCACACTTGGTTTGATTGCTTGATCCCAACCTGAGTTGAATTCAATAATCCTCTCCCTCCCATTGGTCTCTTTTCACAATGTACCACTGAACCTGAAAGCGGTTTTACTGCAAATAATTTCGTTATTAGCAAGTATTTTTGTCCAAAAAAAAAGAAGTTCACTAAATTAACAATTTTAAAAGATGTTTTTAGAGAATGCATGTTTAACATGAAGTCATGAACAATTGTTGTCGTATTGCTTTGGTAGATATTTTATTTTAAATAAAAAGTTAAAAACAAATGGAGAATCTGCCAGTGCAATAAGACAAAATACACTTATATTTGCAATACAATCTACAAAATTAAGTCTAAGTACATTTTAACCAAGGGAAACTGATCTCGTTTCAAAGATTTGTAAATACACTAAAATTCAAAAGTTTTTTTTAACTGTAATTTAAAAAAAAAATAGTTATTAGCATTTTATGCTCACCAATGTGGCATTTATTTGATCACAAATGCAGTAAAAACAGTAATATTGTAAAATATTATACAATTTTAAAATAACTGATTTTTGTACAGGTCAGAAGGAATTAATAATTGTGTTACATTTTTATGACATTTTTGTCCAATTAATTGCATTACATTAAGAATTTAACTGACAGCCATTATAAAAACATTATAAAAAATGAAAACATATATATATGTTTTCATTTTTCATGCATATATATATATATATATATATATATATATATATATACTGTATATAGTAGTGGCAAAAGTAACATAAAATAATATAAATAATGTAAATAAAGAAAATAATATAAATATATTTGGCTACTTAAATAAAACAAGCTTAAATAACACTTTAAAATGCATGAATTTCATTGCATTATATATAAAAATATTAAGTTTATTTAAGTGTTATGCTAAAAGAAATTTTAGAAACCATTTTTATTGCTTCTTTTTATAAGTATATTTTTTTAGTCACTTTGCAAAAAACTGCTTCTAAATGGGTATTTATTTATTTTACAGTTTTCCAGTAAAAGTATTTATAAATCTTTAAAACCACATACATTTTCAAGAGAAGCAACACTGCAAAAAACAAGACATGTTTTTGCTTATTGTCTCATGAATACAAGTGTATTTTCTTATTGCACCAAATCAGCATATTAGAATGATTACTGAAAGATCACGTGACACTGAAGACTTGACTAATGATGCTGAAAATTCAGCTTTGCATCACAGGAATAAGTCACACCAGAACAGTCTATGCTATTTAATCGATTGAGTCATTTTTTTTGTGCCCATATATCTAACAAGAATTCAATTTCCTTTGTCAACCAGCAAGCATTTTCCATTTATCTTGGGAATGTTTTGTGACAGATATAACAAAATATGCATCATCAATAGCGGTTCGTTTCCTCAAATTAGGTTGGATAGCTTTCATTGCAAATATAAATCACAAAGCGCGTAAACCACACTCCAGACCCCCGCTTTCAAGAGATCTTGTGTGCAACCGAGTTCAAAAAACAGCTTTCATAGCACCGCACTCAAACATACAGGGGTCTGGTGTTGAAACCTCCTTAGAAACAACACCAGACAGCTGTGAACGGACGGGGCTGATTAAATATTGCTGTGCACGTGCTGCTGAGCTCAGGGAGAGATGCTGGAGCGCCAACAAAACCAGAAGATGTGACGTTCAATTTGACTTCCTCACAAACGATAACAGGCATATTTAAACTGTTGGCAGAAGACAATTAACAAAATTAATTGCTTATGCAGTCCGTGACATCTCTACCCCGTGTATAAATACACACGCCTGCTCACGTCTTCTTAGAAAACGAATGCACAAACACAAATACAGTTTTAACAATAAGCCACTCCAGGCAGTGCGTTACAGTAATTTTACTACAGTTACTGTTAAATGCATCTGATTTGAAATAATTATAAATATCATTTGGTTTGTAATCCCGTTTAGACGAGACTTGGCAAAACTTGCGTCCTCAAATTCGGTGTATTTTTATGACCCAGGAAGTAACTTAAGTTTAATCCAGATTGATGCGGCTTGATGAAGTGTTGAGAGGCTGTGCCAAAGGCAGCATTTGGGTTGGATCCCAGGAGGATGCTGGCTTGTCACAGGGACATTAGCAAGTCTAGAGTCGCTTGAGGGGGCAATGTCATTAACTGTCAGGGCTGTTGCAAGTAACGCGCTTTATGCCAGAAGAAGGAACGTCTCCCGCCAAAACTGTGATGCCCTTGAAAAATAACGAGGGCATGTTGATGACAATGCATTAGTTATGTTGCCACCGTCCTTGAAAGAGCATGAGAAAATTCATATTTATTTGTGTATCATTGCATATGTTATATTTATTAATATACAGTGACTTCTGAAGTATTTGGGTGCTTAAATGAAAAGTGAACATTTGCTAAAAATGTACTCACCCTCAGGCTTTACAAGATGTAGATGAGTTTGTTTCTTCATCAGAACAGATTTGGAGAAAGTTTAGCATTACGCCACTTGCTCACCAATCCGATCCTCTGCAGTGAATGGGTGCCGTCAGAATGGGAGTCCAAACAGCTGATAAAAACATCACAATAATCACAAGTAATCCACACGACTCCAGTCCATCAATTAAGCTGCATGTTGAGTCATCTATACATAATATTGCTTTCTCTAAAGAAAAAGTTATCTCATCTGAATCAGGAGAGAAATATGCACAGATCAAGCACTGTTTACAAGTCAAAACAGTCCAAAACAGTTCTAAACAAATATGTGGGTGGATAATGATGTGAGGGGTTGGACTGGGACTGATACACTGGAGGAAGTGTTGTTATCGATTATATACTTGTATTTTGGGCAGAAACAAAGGTTTGAAGTTAAAAATGTCTTGATGAATTTTGAAAAATGCTGGGTTAAATACAACCCAGCTATTGGGTTACTCAGCTATCACCCAGCACTGGATTTTATCTAAAGAGGTCATATGATGTTGCTAAAAAGAACATTATTTTGTGTATTTGGTGTAATGAAATGTGTTTATGTGGTTTAAGGTTAAAAACACACATTATTTTCCACATACTGTACATTATTGTTTCTCCTCTATGCCCTGCCTTTCTGAAACGCGTTTTTTTATGTTTTTTTATACGATTTTTACAAAGCTCATCGGTCTGAAAAGCAAGGTGTGCTCCAACTTAACCACTGATTTCTAGTCGTGTCCTCTTTTGGAAGGCCAAACAAAGTAGTTTCGCTTTCACAACAAAACACACAGTGTCACACACGGCAAGCTAGAGTGAGCAGCGGCGGGCGGGCTTGAGAACGGGCTTGTGGCAACCACATGTAACGACCCCGGGCTGGACTCCGCTTCATCCACAGTGAAAGCCGATCCGGTGATCCACAGTGCGAAGCACGGGTCCAAAAATTTGTGAATTCCCAAACCCGAAGAGACCCGTAAATGTACTACACTGAACCGACCCGGACCCGTCTATTATTTTGAAAGTTGGACACGGGCCCATACAGAACCGAGAAATGTCAAAAATATACTACCCGGAACCGACGCGGACCGTCAAATATTTGAAAGATGGACCCGAACCCGGCCGAGAAGACACAGACCCGACTGGACCCGATCGGCACATATTCCACAGCAAATTGCTATTAACAAGTTGATAAACAAGTTGCGAAAATTAAACTTTTTGTCTTACCTAATGTAAGAAGCCTCCCTTGTACCTGACTGTGATGCACACAATCCTCCTTGCCAAGAAAGTTCCATCCGTGTTATTCCTCTCTTGCCAATTGAAATGCGTAATCCACTCATTATTCCAGTTTCAAAAGTCCACTTGCTGTCACGGTGACGGATGACAAATGCGACTTTGCAGTTTTGCAATTTTTGTATCTCGAGTCAACTTGCATAATAATTTAGACTGTTTGCCCATTTGGATTATAATAACGATTGCTCGTCCAGTGCCATGGCTGCTGACGTTAGCTTTACTTATTTGCTATCATCTCTGTGCTCTCTGAGCCGAGTCTGAGCAAAAATTTTAGATATAACAACAAGACTGTTCATTCATAATATTATTTACAAAAAAATCAATAATAACTCACATCACTCATGAAGGTATCCATTATCACCGTGCGTGTGCATTAACTCCGCCCACTCTGCTGCTGATGACGTTGCTCGTGGGTTTTTTATTTTTTCCAGCTTATTTCAAATTACCGACTCACACTTTTCTCATCCTAATTTTACAAGTTGAAAGTTACAAAACAACACACGCACAGCGCTGACTGACTCTGATAATGGCTGGGTGTTCTCCGAGTCCGATTGACTCGGGTATTACACACAATGTTAAACAGACCCGAGACCCCGAAGTAATAGATTGGAACCCGACCCGGACCCGGCTGACCATTTAAAATATAGCCCCGAACCCGTACGGATCCCGGGTCTCGGGTCCTCCGTGTAGACCTCAACCGTGAACATTTGGGCGGCGTTATGCAAATCTTCCCACATCGTGACGTAGACATGTGGGGGCATGTTAGAACGAGCCGTTTTAGGTAGGTGTGGCTGACTCTTAACTTTTATAAAGAATATCTCTTTGGATTTGAGACTTTAGTCTTTGCAACTTTACAGATCTTCTTTATGCACCAAGAGCTTGTAACACTCCAAAGAGAAAGGAAAACTTGAAATCGCATCATATGACCCCTTTAACTCAGCAGTTTTTAGAGTGTAGCTTTTCACTTAACAAGATGTTAATTGCTGGACTGAAGACTTGTGGATTACTGGTGGATAATTGTAATGTTTTAATCAGCTGTTTGGACTCTCATTCTGACGGCACCCATTCACTCCAGAGGATCCATTGGTGAACTAGTGATGTAATGCTAAATATCTCCAAATTTGTTCTGATTAAGAAACAAACTCATCTACATCTTGAATACCTCTTCATCATGAGTAAATTTTCAGCAAATTTTCATTTCTGGGTGCACTATTCTTTTAAAAAGTTGAATGTCATTGCATTAGAAAACAAATGTCAAAAAGTGCTTTTTATTTTAAGGAAATAAAAGCTTTTCCAAGTAAAACTCTTTAATAAATGTAATATATTTTGTTATAAAATGCAATGCATGCATTTGGAAGTGTTTTTTTAGGTTTTTAAAAGTCCCCATATATATGTTATATTTATATTTCTTTTAATATTATTTAATATTATTTTTGCCACTACTGAATATATGGGTACTGCTACATTGCTCAGGGTGCATCATTAGTTAGATTTGTCCCATCCACTCTGAAAATACTCTAAAAATGTTGTCATCCCCTCCAATTAATTAAAGAGTTTTTTTACGAGTTTATTTCAGGCTTTTTATTTCAGATAGATCTGAACTTCCCCTGAATAGCAGGTGACAACTTATAATTCTCTGATGTGCTACATCGCCAAAAAGTGGTAGCAAGGCAACTAAATAAGTTATGAAGCCTTCTGCTCAGCTCCGAAGCCTCATAGCCTGAGAACCAACTGCGTGTGAACAGCAGTGAGCTCTGAAATATATAGTGTGATACAGTCCTGACATTGATTTGTCCTTATTGGGTACAAGCTGATTATTTGTTTTTACCTCAAGGGTTTCAGAGTTGATCCTGTACTTTTTCTTTCATAGCAGCACTGTCACTAACAAAAAGATTAAAACGTGCTATGATACTGTGTTTTATGTTATTACAGAATTATCATGTTTTTAATATTCACCTTAAAGTACAATGTAAATGAATACTATGGTGCCAATAATATAAAGGGGCTAAGTAAATATACAATGTACGGTTTTTAACATTACAGTATTAATATTTGTAATGGGACCACTCATGAATAATAATAATAATAATAAAACTGTAATAATAATACAGGACAACTCAGGATCTAATAATAATAATAATAAAACTGTAATAATAATACAGGACAACTCAGGATCTAATAATAATAATAATTTAATATTATTATTATTATTATTAGATCCCGAGTTGTCCTATAAACAATATTGTTATTATTCTAGTGGTCTCAGTTTTTTTCTCTATGCTTTTCCCTTATATTTCCCAAACCAAGATAGGAAAAATATATTAAAACATAAAAAAATTGTGTACGTCACTTACAAAAGCGAAATTGGTGACTTGGTGGGATGCCAGACAGGAAGCAGATTTTGTTAGTATTGTCTGCCTTTTCATTTCAAAACAAATTATCATTATCTCTTACCATTTCTGCTGTGTCTCCATCTGCTGGAATAGGTTGTGTCCTTTACAAACGCATTTGGAAATGAATGGCCTGAGAAAACACAAGTGAATAATTTCTTTTTTTTGTGGCATCCAATTCCATTATGATTGTGCTGGATGAATTATGAGCAGAATATCACAGCTGCTGACTTTCTGTCCTCTATGATATGAACAGCTGAATGCTGCTAACAGAGGAATATTGTGCTACACTCCTCACTGGCTTTATCTGCACAATATGAAGCTGCAATATCGTGTTGTACTGGAAAATAATAGTAGCTGTTTATAATGTTTTCTATATTGCCTGTACATATAATGCATTATAAAGAGGTACTCATAATAGCATGTAAAATTGTAACTACAGCTATTATTTGCTTTTTCTTTTAATACATTTATAAGAGCACAGCTATGAATAGGTAAGGATTATAAATAAAAGATAATGTACAGTAATTATCACAAAGTTGAACCAGATCAAAACCCAGATGCAATGTAGATTAGTGCAGTTCATATAAAATATTAATTTAAGTTGTAATTGTTTTATTATGTGAGAAGAAGGAGGTTTCACGGTGAAATAATAAAAAAAAGTCTATTAAACAATTTTGCAGTCATAAAACAAAAATATTTAGTTCCAGAATGTCATGATTGACCAATCAGAATCAAGTATTCCAGAGAACTGTATAATGATGTATTATTATTATAATTTTTTATGAAGTAATGTAATATAAATAATAATTATAGACCAATACATTCCAAACTATTATTACATTACATTACATTACATTATATTATATATTCAAATACATATATTTTTTAAATATATACTTTACATTTATTTTTAAGCTTTATTTGAAATTATAACTATCATTTTTTTAACTCACATTTTGATAACAAATCGAATTAAAAAATACATCCAAATTAAAAACAACATAAAAGATTTATTACGCCTAAGGTTGTTGATCAACGTTTTTTTTTTCTTTCTTCAATTGGCTTTTTTTATTTAATTGCACTATGTATTGTTCAGATTTTCCCTATAGTGACTGATGTGGCTGTAACTCTTTATGTCCTCTCAGGGCTGCTGTACATTGGATTCAGCGCGTGTATGTTTGGCTTGTACAGCTTCATGCCAGTGGTAATCAAAAGAACCAGCGCCACAGCGGTGAACCTCTCCCTGCTGACGGCTGACCTGTACAGCCTCTTCTGCGGCCTGTTCCTGTTCCAGTACAAGGTTAGAATATGCTTTCACTCTCTCACTGCTCTCTCTCTTTCTCACCTCCTCACCACCACATGTCATTACACCTACTGTAATTTTACTCACTTGCCTTTACTCAATTTCTTTACTCTCCTTCTCAGAGGTCGTCTCTGTGATTTCATTATGAGACATGCAGCTTTCACAGTCCTCAAAAACATGTTTTTTAGAGATTAGAGAATCCTAAATTCTGCACAAAATGTATTTTTTCCACCCAAAGTCTATGTACTTATAATGTAAGTCAAGATCTCCTGTACTAAAAAAAACAATTTAGTTTTGCATGACCATTTTCCTGTGGCAGGATGAGAATGATGGATATGTATGTGTATGGCAATGATTAATCGTGATTAATCGCATCCAAAATGAAAGTTTTTGTTTATATAATATATGTGTGTGTACTGTATATATTTATTACGTATATATAAAGACACACAAATACAGTATATATTTTGAAAATATTTACATGTATATATTTATATTCATATAATTTATATTATATATAAATATATTTAATATATAAACAACATTTTTCTTAAATATATACATGCATGTGTTTGTATTTATATATACATAAAAAATATACACAGTACATACACATATATTATGTACACATAAACTTTTATTTTGGATGCGATTAATCGCGATTAATCGTTGCCCAGCACGATGTGTTGACTTGTGGTCAGAGATGTAATTTTATTCAAAATAAAAAAAATTTGAGTGTAAAATAAAATGTTTATAGTGAAGTAGTGTCTTGGGGCCAGGGTTTGAAATTAAACCCATCAACTCAGCCAATTGCAGGTGAAAATCAAACAATTATCTAACTTCTTAACACTTCTTAACTCATTAGTCATATTGGCCGATTGTGATTAATAAAGTATGTCCTCCAACCAGGAGTCTCTAACATTAGCAATAGACTGTGAAAAGAGGGTCACCCACTGGACCCTTTAAAATTCTAATACTTTCTAACTCAGATATTTTATAAAATTATATATAAACATTTTAAAAACTAACATTTAAACAAATTTGAATGTTTTTATTAGTTTCAGAGTCACAGAGATTTATTTTTTTCTCAGGGGTACTGCGTGTTCTCTCTGCTTGCTGGGAATAGCTAGAAGTGGCTCAACGAAATCAGATTGAGTCTGAGCAGAGCGGCGTTTTTTTTAGTGATAACAAAAGCTTTAATCACGTATAGAGCATCTCTGGCTTTGTTTTCAGTGTCCTTGTGTGAAGAGGCTCAGCACAGCTGTCATCTGTCTCTTTCTGAATCGCAGAAATAATCATGGATTTCAGTTCATGTTTGATAGACATGTTGAAATGCATTTTTATATAGAAATATAGCATATCATAAGTAAAAATAATATAAGGTGTTGTTTTGCTAATTTCAGCAGTTTATGTATACTAGATACAGGATAGTAATATATTTCTGAAATACATTATATTTTTGTAATATTATATTGTAATGAAAGAAAAGTATAAATTGTTGTTTTGCTTATTTCAGCAGTCTATGTGTACTAGATACAGGAAAATAATGTAGTTATGAAATACATTATATTATATTATAAAGGAGTAAGAAGAGTATAAGGACTTGTTTTGCTAATTTCAGTATTTTACATACACTAGATAAAGGAAAATAGAGTAATAACATTATTTTTTAAATTAAGAGGGCACACAATTTTTTTCTTCATGCCTCAATTGCTCTTAGGTTTTCTTTTAACTCTTTTTATTTCCTTGGTAACTAAGTACACAACATTTGATTAAATGTTATTAGTTGAAATATTGTTAGTAGAAAGTAGTATTGAAGTTAGTAGAAAACAGTTTATTGATATAACTCATTTTCACACAAATGTTGAAATTGTTTTTTTTTTCACTCCTAGTTTTTAAAATGTGCATACATAAGCGTTTTACTACAGCTTTAAACAGCTCAACCAGATTTGGGAGCCATAACTGTTTTGTAATTAGCCTATAAGCAGAGCTCTCAATCATTACATTTCGTTATCAGATTAATTACATGATATGCTGATTAATTAAATATGTCATTAGTCTAAAGCTTTATAAATATAAGCTGAAAAATTCGGATATTTTAAGGTTTTTAAGGGTGGTAGATGAGTAAACCTGTTGTCATATTTCATCTGTTTTTTATTGTTTATATGTGCACACATACATCAGACACGTTTCAATTGGCTGCTCTATTGTGTTTTTTGTTTTGCTTAGTGTTTTTAAAATGCTGTTTTTTAATATAATAATTAACCAAATTAATGCATTACATTGACAGGCATAGTATTAAGTAATCCTGTAATACTACATGATGCTCTTGTCTGGTATGATATGAAGAAATATTTTCTGCATTTCAAAACATTTCATACTGTTCCCTCTGGTCATTGTGCTGTACAAAGGCTAGGGGTTACATCAGCGTGAAAGAAAGCCGGCATATCTGAAGCGCCTCCAAATGAATCCCTCTCCAGCCCTGAACTGAATGCCAGAGCCATTTGTAATGTGGTCATATGTAGCTAGAGCTCTCTGAGATTCTCTGCACGCTGTTGTTATTGCTGGTCGGTAGTCTGCACCTGCATTCTCATCTCCTTTATTTTTGTGTCTGGCCTTTTGTCTTCTCAAACCTGGTTTCTGCTCACGACGCAAACTCAAGGTCCTTTTGAGTTTATAGCAGAGCCTAAAAGAATTTTTAAGACTGTTAATGAGAATTTTACTGGAAGCATGTGGTGGTTACAGAACAAATCATTTGAAAACCACAGAGGGAGACGGAGACTCTTCACGGAGACTCTTCAAGCAGCAGATATGCCCATATTCATGTCTTTAACTATGTGTTAGAATAATAGGATTTTAACTGCCTGACTTGAATGATATTCTCCAATCAATATAGACAGAGTGAAGTTTGTTATGGATCATTCATGCAGTTTTTTATGTCCTTCTAATTATATCTTATATTGGTTTAAGTGAACATTGAAATTTTAAATAAATTCACTACTTTGGATTGAGCAGATATTGCCATTTTAGCATCATCTCCAGACTTTAGATGACTCTACCTTTTAAAATAAAATGGAAATACATAATAAGGAAAATGTATATATATATATATATATATATATATATATATATGCATACTAGGGCTGTCAAAATTAGCTCGTTAACACATGCGATTAATTTTTACAGTTAACGGCGTTAAAATATATTTAACGCAGTTAACACAGGGGCGGGCTAAGGTTGGCCACCCCATTCACAACTGCTGCTTTTGACTCTTTTTCTTGACAAAAATTGCATTTATTTAGAACATCAGACAGAAAGACGCGCAGAACGTCTTTATGTCTTTATGACCACATCAAATGGGAGATTATTCAGACAGACGCGCACTCCACTTCACCTCAGTGCCAGGTGCAAGTCAAACGAGGGCGAAAACAATACCGGTGATGAGGAGCTTCAGCAGAACAACAGTGAACTGCGGTCAGTATGTCAGTAAAAAGATATTTCCCTCTCCTGTCTGCCGTAATACTGTGCTTGTAACATGTGCTCTTCAATTGCACACACAAATGTGCCGGCACGCTAAAGCGCAATTATATATAAAAGGTTGTAAGAAAACACAATGCGTGTCAGATCCCTGCATCAGGTTCAGCAGAAGCAACTCTTAAAGAAATAGAATGGCTATAATCAATGGTCAGTTACATAGAGACATCAGTATTGGTATCAGTGATACTCGCCTTCAGTTATTAAAAAGATGCCAGTTTTTTAGAAATACAATTTTTGTGATTTGTGACCCTGGACCACAAAACTATGAGTGTCAATTTTTCAAAACATTTTGTACATCATCTGAATGCTGAATAAATAAGCTTTCCATTGATGTATGGTTTGTTAGGATAGGACAATATTTGGCCGAGATACAACTATTTGAAAATCTGGAATCTGAGTGTGTAAAATAATCAAAATACTGAGAAAATCGCCTTTAAAGTTGTCCAAATGAAGTTCTTAGCAATGCATATTACTAATCAAAAATTAAGTTTTAATATATTTATGGTAGGAAATTTACAAAATATCTTCATGGAACATGATCTTTACTTAATATCCTAAGGATTTTTGGCATAAAAGAAAAATTTATAATTTTGACCCATACAATGTATTTTTGGCTATTGCTACAAATATAGCCCCGCGACTTAAGACTGGTTTTGTGGTCCAGGGTCGCATTTTAGAAAAAATGTGTGATTAATTATTTTACATTTTTTAATCAATTGACAACACTAATATATACATACATAATTACATACATATACACACACACACACACACACACACACACAAATATATATATAAAATGAACACAATAAGTGCAGCAGTCTTTTTGACCTTCCTCAGTTTTTTCATATACTGTATTTCATACATTTTTGTCTTTGTTTATTTATTTATTTATTTCATTTTATTTTTAATTTTTATATATTTATTTATTTTTAATTAAAACATCATTTGTTTAAACATTAGAGGAAGGGAAAACGAAAGAAACAATGGAATATTTCTAAAAAAAAAATCCTCATTTTGAAAGGTAGAGCAAACTGTCTGGAGATGATGCTAAAATGGCAATATCTGCTGAATCCAAAGTAGTGAATTTATTTAAAATGCACGTATATATTTAAGAGAAATGTGTTATGTTTATATACTAAATTTATTTAGAATATAAATTATATGAATATAAATATATACATGTAAATACAGGTAAATATTTTCCAAATATATACTGTATATGTGTGTATTTATATATACATAATAAATATACACAGTACACACACATAAACAAAAACGTAGGAGTGAGTTTTAGATCATAAAAAGCATTTTCAGGAAATAGAAAATCCTCTCTGGGTCAAAATGAACATGAAAGGTAGACAAACTATAAAGCCATGTCTGAGTAAAAATAACAAAGACACATTTTATTCTTTGCAAACCCTCTTTTAACACATGGCTGTTTGTCTCTTGGACAGTAAAATCCATCTTTGGTTCATAACTTTCATTTTGAAATATGACACTCAGAACACCTTGCATATTACAGTATGATTTATTGCGAGTATGGCATCTTTTTTTTTTTACAGGTTGTAATTACATTACTGTACACTTATTGAAAACTCCTTTCTCCCCTAATGCTTGGGGAAAAAGGGGGCACCATGTGTCTGGCTTGAAATAGCAGGCACTTTATCATAGTTATGCTGGCATGTAGCACCACTTGATATATTTAAATGAGCAACCTGACACACCGGCGATGTAAGCAGAATATATTCCTTTCCAGCAGATATTACTCTTGCCGGCTCTAATACCCTTGCAGTACTGGAAAATCTCTCGGGCTGTGCTCAATCTTCCATACGTTTGCCAGAACCATCTGCTTAATTTCTAATTGTTTCTCACAATTGCAACTTTGTACCTCACAATTCTGATTTTAGTTCTCATAATTGTGACTTAATATATCACAATGACTTTACTGTATATTATCAGTTAGAACATGAAACCACGCAATTGTCATTATTTCTTTTACTTGCGTCTTTATATCACAACTGCAAGTTTATTAGTAGTCATTGTGATTAAATATCACAGTTGCAACTTTTCTTCTTGTAATTTTAACTTATTTTCTGATAATTGTGAATATTTTCCATCTTTTCTTTTCTCACAATTATTATTTCTCACAACTGGAACTTTGTACCTCAACATTAAATCACATAATTGTCTCATTATTTTTGTTCAAAATTGCATCTTTCTCACAACTGCAACTTCATTACTCTTAATTGTGATTAATATATAAAAACTGTAACTTTATTTATTTTAATTGAATCTAATATTTGTGACTATCACAATTTTGACTTTATTTTATATTCTTGCGACTTCATAAGTCAATTATTGCAACTTTATCTCTCAAATTTGCAACATTAAAGCACACAATTTTCATTAGCATAATTGCATTTTTATCTTCATTACTTGTAATTGTGATTAAATATCACAGTTGCACCTTTATTACTTGTAATTTTAGCTTATTTTCTTATAATCGTGATTATTTCCCACAATTGTTACTTTGTTTCATAACTGCAACTTTAAACTCACAATTATAATTTTTTTTGACAAATTAAACTTTATTTCTCAAAATTAAGATTTTATATCTCACAATATGACTTTATATCTGTAATATATGATATAATATTGCAGCATTGTATCACACAATTGTTATTATTTCTCACAATTGCAAATATAAGACTCATAATTCTGATCACTTCTCACAACTTCATCTTTATTTCTTGAAATTGTGACTCTTTCCCACAATTGTTACTTTTTTCCTTTTTTTTAATGTAAACTTTAACTTTAAAAGTTGTTGAAGTTACATCACAGGTTCTTCAGTTCATCGCATTAGTTCTAGATACCATCTGAGGAATGAAATCGATATCTTCAGATGAAAAGTAAGTCCTTCTGGGTTCTTTTTTAAGTTCTGTCCATCCTAAACCTCTCGTCTTGCACATGCTGACAGATTTATACAGACTTGATTTTATGAAAAGCAACTCTGGATATGCATAAAAGCCTCACCAAGACATAGTGTGACTTGCCTTTATTGATTTATTGGAAATATTTATTCTGCTGTGATGCTTGAGGGGGGAAAGGCAGCAGAGGGCTTCAAACTGCGAGAAAGTGTCAAAGTTTATTTCAAATTCTCTGTGGAGTTTCTCAAGACTTCAAAAGCCTAATGTCTATCACTTCAGGGCTTTGGAGTGCATGTGCTAGCAAACATTTATGAGTGTGTGTGTATGCATGTTGTTTTTACACTAGAGTGGCCTCGGCTCAGTGCGGCGGGAAGCACCGATGGTCTCACGGTGGTCCTCTCTGGTAGAGCTTTTAGATGTGATGTGATCAGCTAATAACACTAAAAGCAATTACATATGAGGCTTACTGAATCACAGATGTTTTGATACTTTGAATTTATGTAAAAACATGTTTAATTCCCCTGAAACTAGCATAATGATGTTTTCTGATCAAACACTTTCATACTGAACATTGTTAGTGATTTGATAATGGTCTGCAAGCTTCCAGCATGCTTTGCAGTATTAAATGAGCATTAATATGTACAGTTACTGCTACAGATATTTGCTTACCTAGTTTGTCCTGATGTACTGTAGTTGTTGGTTATTTGTTGTCTGATGTTAAAAGCACATCTTTTATGTTTGCTGTTATGTAGAAATCTATAGTTGGCTCGAGAAGAATTTATTGGCTGAATTAGGGATATTACAGTTAATTAAAACTAAAACCGTAAAAAAAAACATTAACTAAATGTTAACTGAAATAAAATAAAACATACTAGAAACATTTATTTCTTTATCTATTTAATTTAACTTTATGTACTACAATAACTAAAACTAAGGGGACGTTTACACAACACCACCATAAACGGGAAACTTTTGAAGTCAGATTTCAAAATAAAAGTTTTTGAAAATGATAATAGTATCATTTTCAAAAACCATCTCCGTGTAAACTACAAAAAATGCTAATGTGTATTATGTGTTCAGTCTACAGGTATGTGTGCAGGCGCATATTGTTTCTTTACAAAGTGACATCGCCAACTACTGGCATGGCATGAATAATATAGCGTTTTAGTCGTTCTCATGGATCCGTGTGAATGGGGATCGGTTTGAGAATGTTGTCATTTGTAAACGAAACTTCTCAAAAAAGCAAAGAAAAACTATTACCATCTCCGTGTAAACTACAAAAAATGTATTACGTGTTCAGTCTACAGGTATGTGTGCAGGCGCATATTGTTTCTTTACAAAGTGACATCGCCAACTACTGGCATGGCATGAATAATATAGCGTTTTAGTCGTTCTCATGGATCCGTGTGAATGGGGATCGCTTTGACAATGTTGTCATTTGTAAACGAAACTTCTCAAAAAAGCAAAGAAAAAACTTTTTAGTTTTTAGTACATTGATGTTGTGTAAACGTACCCTAACACGAAGTAAAAATGTATAAAAACTAATAATAATAATTAGTGCTGTCAAACGATTAATTGAGATTAATCGCATCTAAAATAAATGTTTTTGTTTGCATAATATATGTGTTTTCTGTGTATATTTATTATGTATATATAAATACACACACATACAGTAAACATTTTGAACATGTCTATATTTATATTCATATAATTTATATTATAAATAAATATATTTAATATATAAAAATTAAATTTTTCTGAAATATATATATATATATTGTATATATAACAAATTAATAAACATGACAGATACACACAACTATATTACTAAACTATATTACTAAAATGTAATATGTAACATTTTAAAACAGCAAAATTTATACAATAAAAACTTTATTAAAAACTTTAATAAAAGAAAAGATTAATAAAAGATAGCATCTCAATGATACTAAAATGACATTGGGCTGAACATGCAGTGCACAAAATGTAAAGCTATTGAGGAAACTTAAAAATCCTAATGCATCAGATTTGCTTGTATTTGTTTGTTTGTTTCTTTTTTAATTATTAACTCAGCTGAATCCTGCTCTTATGGGCAAGAGCTGAAGACCGCATGTAATTGGAAGCCCTTTGTTATAGATGGGCGGCACGTGGCTCAGAAATGGACCATGATCGAGCTGAAAGGCCATTGTTCATC
Source organism: Sinocyclocheilus grahami (assembly GCF_001515645.1). NCBI lineage: Eukaryota > Metazoa > Chordata > Actinopteri > Cypriniformes > Cyprinidae > Sinocyclocheilus > Sinocyclocheilus grahami. The sequence goes on along the minus strand of NW_015505519.1, from coordinate 225,691 downwards.
TGCCAGAACTGATTGTTGTGCTCATCCACACCTCAGACCCTATGGATGAAAATCTCTTGATGTGATTTGGAGATTGAGTGACAGCAAATAGAGTGAAGCTTTGGCATTTCAGTTTTCAAAGTCGTGATTGTTGTTGCTATTTTCAAAGTGCTGACAAGGGTATTGAGTCCCTGCTTGACCATAATGCAGAGCAAAATATAATGCACTGCTCCAAAATGGCATTGTCAGTGGTGCAGTTTTATTTTACATTATGTTTTTTTTTTTTTTTTTTTTACTTTTCTTTTAAGGTTTAGTCTTAGTTTTTTAGTAAAAATAACCTCTTAGCAACTTTCTAAGATTCAAAAAACTAAATTCAGATTTTAAGGTCTGGCTCACTTTCAGTTGATGAGTGTGAATTTCCGTCTTCCATCCTAAACCTGTCATGTAATTTGGCTTCATGCTGAAGACTTTGGGATAAATTAGAGCATTCTGGGAAATTAAATGTGTTCTTCCATGACCCATTCAGTTAAGTTAAGCATTCCCATGACATTAAATCACATTAATGCACATGTTTGCCCTTTGGTCTCACAACATAAATTTGAAACCATTATTCAATTATTAATGCCATCCCATCATAATTACAATCACAGACCTTCTGCCTTGAACAGTAGACTCACACTGAGAGTGAATCATTACTCTGTACGTGCTTCGCTCCATCTCTAACACAACTGCTGCTTTTGCTCATTAGTTAATTCTTGGTAGAATCTCTCCTGTTGGGCCTGCACGTCTGATTCCCTCATGTTCATTAACGAAATATGACCCTAATGTGACATATTTACAGGAGCAAACAATGTCTGCAATGGCTGTCATTAGACCGTATGGAGCATCTGCTCAAAAATGAATATTCTGTCATTATTTACTCACCCCCATTTTGTTCCAATCGTTATGTTGCTATTTTGTCTGTGGAAAACAAAAGGAGTGTTTTAAATAACTCCGTTCCATACAGACACTTGTGACTGTGACTCTGAAGTTTTTTTTCTCTTCTTTTGTGTTCCATAGAACAAATAACAGCATGCAGATTTGGATTGATTTGATTTATTATTAATAAATTATGATTTGCAGTTTTAAATCAGTGTTCTATTTATAATAAATCATTTAGAAGTCCTTGTTGTATTTAAGAGTAGTAAATTATGATTTTAAGTTTTAAAACATTTATTTAGAAACAATAAATCATGATGTACAGTTTCTGATCAGTGTTCTGTAGTAGTACTTTTAAAGTTAAAGTAAAATTTGAAGTTTTAAATTCGTGTTCTATTTAGAAAGAAGAAATCATGATTTACAGTTTTAAATTAGTGTTCTATTTGAAAGAAAAGTAAATTATTTAAAAAAATTAAATCAGTGTTCTGTTTGGAATTAATTAATCATGATTTGCATTTTTAAATCAGTGTAAATTGTTATTTAAGGTTTTAAATCAGTGTTCTATTTAGAATTAATAAATCATTATTCACATTTTTAATTCAGTGATCTTATTTCGAATTAATAAATCAATTAATAATTATTTTAATCAGTGTTCCTAATCATTATTTAAATCAGTGTTCTATTCAAAAGTATAGTAAATTATGATTTAAAGTTTTATATGAGTATTCTATTTGAAGAAAAAAAAATTATGATTTATAGTACAAATCAGTGTTCTGTTTTGAATGAATAAATAATTATTTACAGTTTTACTGTTTAAAATCACTGTTCTAATTAAAAGTAGTAAATTATAATTTTAAGTTTTCACTTTATGATTTAAAATGACTAGATCATGATTTGAAATCATTTTTCTATTTGGAACGAATAAATCATTATGTTGAGTTCTAAATCACTCTTTAAACACACTATATGAATTTCATTATGTTGTTTGTCTGTCTTCAGTTTTCAGGCCTTTACCTGCTGTCCTTCATCATCGTCATCCTGGGACTGGTCCTGTACTACTCCTCCTCCACCTACGTGGCACAGGATCCTCGCGTTTATAAACAATTCCGCAACGTGGGAAACGCTATCACAGACACGCCCACCTTGGGGCCCCTGGAGCCTTCGGTGACCTATACGAGCCTGGGTCAGGAGATAGAGGAGGAGCCTCGCGTAAGAGTAGCCTGAAGGGGGCGTGGTCTCTCAAAACCAATCATCCACTGCCCGGCCCAGCATTCTGTAAAAAAACGAATGATAATGATCACTGAATGATGTAAACAACCACGTAGCAAACGAGTACACTGTGATCACGAACTGTCAATAGGTAGCAGTGACTTCTATATATCTGAGATATATCAGATCCATCATGTATAGAGATGATTTCGCCTCATTGCCTCTTTCCCCGCGGCAAATTAAGTGTTTAGAAGGATTCGTGCTGACTGTTTTGTCCAAATGCTTAATTGTGAACGTTTTATTTTCTTATACGAGCACAAAGGGTTCATTGTATTTGAACGTTTGACATGGTTTGTTTCACTACAGTTTTACATTTGAAATGAGATCTATCTGACGAAAATTGCAATCTGAGTTTTACAATGCTGATTTGAGCCAGTGCCTTGCCATGTAATATTATTGTGGATTACGTTAGCCAATGAGAAATCATGACTTAAAAACAGTGTCATCAGTACTGGACATGTCATGATTGCATATTGTATTATCTGCTCAAAATTATAAATATTTCCATTCGTTTTCTTCAAAAAGAGAGAATGATTTTACACCCTTTAACTGTAATACCATATTCAGTTTTTTATATTTGTCATATTTTGTTTGAATTCTGCCAGGAAAAAGGGTACATGCATTTGTATTAAATATAAAAGTCTGTGTAATAGCAATCAGTCAGAAATACAAAAAGGGTAAAAAAGAGAGAATGATTTTACACCCTTTAACTGTAATACCATATTCAGTTTTTTATATTTGTCATATTTTGTTTGAATTCTGCCAGGAAAAAGGGTACATGCATTTGTATTAAATATAAAAGTCTGTGTAATAGCAATTGATTGTAAACTTGTAAACTATTTTACTGCACTTGTCTTGGTTTTATAAGCAGTTCGGTCTTAATTATCATCTTATTTGGATAAAATCCAGTACAATACATGTAAAGTATTCTGAACTGATATCTGAGTTTTGTTTTGTTTAAAAATTTTTTTGCATTCTTAAATTGTCATTTAAATATTGGAAATTCTTAATGTGTCTGACTTGCTTAAAATAAAGTATATTTGTCTTAAACTCAAAAAACGTGAATGGTTAAGACTGGGAAAATGTATTTGACCCCGCAAAACATTACATCAAAGTCAAACTTTTACATATCAGACTACGTAATGGTGTAAACTACAATTTAAGGGGATAGTTTACCCAAACATGAAAATTCTGTCATCATCCTCACTCTCATGTTGTTCCAAACCTATATGAACACACACAAAAATGTTGAAATTGTTGGTGTCCAGTCATTTGACAGTAGCCATTGACGGTTACACTTTACTTGAAGGGGTGTGCATAAGACTGACATGACACCTACATAGTCATGACATGACACATGTCATGAATATGAAGGTTTTTTATGCATGTTTATGACAACTGTCATTCGCTCAGTTATGTAATTTTTAATGCAAAGATGACATTGTTTGAGATGTCTTTGTTATGGGCTATGGTTAGGGGTAAGGGTAGGGGTAGGTCAAATAATGTCATATTTGCATTAAAAATGACATAACTGAGCGAATGACACTTAATGACAGTTGTCATAAACATGCATAAAACCTCCTTCATATTCATGACATGTGTCAGTCTTATGCACACCCCTTCAAGTAAAGTGTTACCCCATTGACTTCCAAAGTATTTTTTTTCTCCAAATACTATGGAATAGCTACTGTTTGTTCACTCACATTCTTTAAAATATCTTCTGATATGTTCAACAGAAGAAGGAAACTCACACATATTTGGAACAAGCTGAGGGTGAGTGAATGATGCTAATAAATGTTTTTGTCATTGCTGTTGGGAAATGAAGTGTTTATCTTATGAATATTTATTACGTAACGTTCCAAGAACGCCTACCCGATTGGCGAATTAAACGCTTGCCGTATGAATGTTAATTAGTTTAAGCAGGTATGTTGCCAAGCAACGTCGGACGTGACCTCATTTATATTCATGAGCTACTACTATTCATGAGCGACTCCTTAGAGATGTACCTCCCTATGACCTCTCTCAGGTGGTTTCTTCCTAACCTTTAACACCTGAGAGGCGGCCGCAAGCAGCGCGGTGACACCGGCACAGGTATGGCAGATCTCGGCGCGACCTGGGAGCGTGAGTTGCTGGAGCAATTCTCCTGCCTGACTGCCGCCACAGACGAGGAGCCCCATCTGAATACAGCTGATATTACTTCGGAAAGCAGCGACAACACAACGGGCTTATTGCATTTAAGTGATGAAGTTCTCCTGGTTATACTCAGGAACTTGGACCCAGTGTCGCTGCTGAGGCTCGGCAGCACGTGCAGCTTATTGTTCCGAGTTTGTTCGTGCAACTCTCTGTGGACCACACACTTCCAGGTATGATTTGCGTGGGAATTAGGTTTTTGATTCATCACAGTGAGTCGAATCTTTTACATTCGTTAATTCATACTTTATGCTCTGTACATACCTAAGCCTGGCGAACAGTGAACAGCGTGTTATAGGTATGGTTGGGAATCAAAAATCAGTTCCAGAATCAGATACTTAGGTCAGGAATCTGATACTTGTTGTAAAATTAAAATTTCAGTTCCACCTATCAATTCCTGTGCGGCGCATCTTTTTTATTTTTTATTTATTCATTTTTTTAGGTGGCGAAAAGTGGCTGTAAAAAAATGTATTTGCCTATGAATCATTCATTCAAGAGATTCATTCAAAAACACTGATTTATCCAGTGATAAAACAAGTGAATCTTGAGTGAGTCATTGAATCATTCCATTCATAAATTCCATGAGCTTTTGTTCAGTTGTGTAATCTTTTTCTTCAGAATTGTGATAGAACTAAAACCTTTATTTGAAAAAAGTCTCAATTTATCCAAAATCAATCACGCAGCTCTGTTTTGCACACAAACAGCTCTTAATCGAGTCCAGTTTATAGCCGGCTGGTTTTTGTTTATGGTATTCCGCAGCAATTAAATGTTTTGCAAAAATAGACACAGAATAAATGTTTGATATCTAACTGATTGACTCAAATGCTATTCATGACACTGAGGAAGTTATAGAGAAAATAAGAAACAATTATAACATATTATACAGTTTAAGAATTTCCTTGGGTTATTTTATTTTAGCTTTGTGAACAAAAATGGCTCAAATGTGATTGAGTGCTCTGACAGATAATCCATGTATAAGACCGTGAACGATGCGAGTCTTGTACGAGTCTCATCGCCATTCTGAGACTCGTACAAGACAAAGCACATCATTCGCGGCGTTCTGTAACTTTTTTATTTTTTTTTATTTTTTACCTATGATAGACGTTACTGAATAACTTTTACGAATGACATTTGCTCTTGCTGTATTCAGTCTTTGAATGCAGCTTAAAGGGGTCATATGATGCTGCTAAAAAGAACATTATTTTGTCGTTTGAATCATCAGTGGCAAATCCTTTAAACGAAAACGTACTAGCTGTCTGTGAGTCAGAACTGCCGGCATTTTAGTCTAACGTTACTAACCCAGGATCAGCTGAGGCGGCAGGGTTGAGAACGGCGCAGCTGGCGGATCCGACGAAGGAGCAGCAAGCACATGTGACGACCCCAGGCTTCGTCCATGGTGAAAGCCGATCCGGCACTAAGTTGATGTATTTCCTCAGCGACCAGCACGGATCAGCTCAGATGTAGTAATCCAATTTTTTGCACTGGTGAATCACTTCAAACTGCTGTGATGGACCCTTGATGGGAAAGTTGGGGTATGACACACGGTTTTTGTAGTGATGTGTCTGAAGAAGGTCTGTGACTCATAGTTCACCCTCACCTGGTATTTCCTGTTTCTTTTAATACTCTAGTATATGAAGGGGCAAGGCCCATGTTCTATAGCTGTTAGCTTTGAACAGGGTGTAGTGCATCCTGGTCAGTGATGATCTAAAGGTCTTTCAAACTTCCACCTGAAATTTTGGAGCTCCTTCTGTAAGGTGTAATTGTACAGATTTATTTATGAATGCATTTTATTGCAGTGCTACGTTTTCTGCGCATTAGCTTTCAGTCTGTAGTATTGTTGGCATTGACAACCATTTTATGCGCCGATTTCAGAACACACAGAGCTGGAGTCTATGTACCATCAGTACGTCCAATGCAGGTTCCAGTGGCTCTTTATGTATTGGTTGTTTCGTCAGCCGGCTCCATACAACAAGCAGCTGCGATCAATTTTCCTGCAGTGGAGGAAGCACAGCAAGAGAAAGGTGGCCACGTGGGGTGAAACACTGTGTGATGTGAGGTACCTGGCCTCCCTGCACCCCATCACCAAAGACTACTGGAGAGGCCGATTGGCCCGGGGAGATGAGAGCCTCTAAGTTATGTGGTAAATAATTTAAAGGTGACGATGATGATTTTTATTAAGATTTATTCAATTGCTATTATTATTATTATATTATTATTAATGTTTTAATTAATTCTTAATATTAATATTAATTTAGTTTTTACGTTTTTTTAATAATAATAATAATAATAACTTTAGTATGTTAACCGATTGCATAGCTTTATATAAATTACATTATTATTATTATTAATGTTTTAATTAATTCTTAATATTAATATTAATTTAGTTTTTACGTTTTTTTAATAATAATAATAATAATAACTTTAGTATGTTAACCGATTGCATAGCTTTATATAAATTGCATTATTAATAATAATAATAATGTAATTTATATAAAGCTATGCAATCGGTTAACATACTAACATACTAAAGTTATTATTAGTGTTTATTATTATTTTAATAGTTGAATATTATTATTATTGTTGTTATTATTATTATTATTATTATTAGTGCAGTTTTATTATTATTATTGTTGTTGTTGTTTTTAAAAGTTATTTATTATTGTTTAGTATTATTTTAAGTGTTTTGAATTTATTATTATTATTATTATTATTATTATTATTAATGTTAATTTAGTATGTCCTATGTAAACAGATTGCACAACTTTATGTAAATTAGTTGCTTTATGTATTATTATTTATTATTATTAGTGTTTTAATTTATTTTTGTTGTTTTGAATTAATAATAATGTTGTTTTTAAAAGTTATTTATTATTGTTTAGTATTATTTTAAGTGTTTTGAATTTATTATTATTATTATTATTATTATTAATGTTAATTTAGTATGTCCTATGTAAACAGATTGCACAACTTTATGTAAATTAGTTGCTTTATGTATTATTATTTATTATTATTAGTGTTTTAATTTATTTTTGTTGTTTTGAATTAATAATAAAAATAAGATGATGATGATGATGATGATGATAATAATAATAATAATAACGAGAGTTTAGAGTTTTATTTAAACTGACTGCATACCGTTAAATAATAAATTAGTTACTTTTTATTTATTTATTTATTGAATAACATTTAAGTGTTTATTTATTATTATTATTATTATTATTATTAGCTTTGTTAAATGTAAACAAAATGCCATTATGTATTTATTATTATTGTTTTTCTTTTATGTAAACAATATGTCATTATTATTATTATTACTATATTTATTTATTTATTATTATTATTATTATTACTACTACTACTACAACAACGCTTAAGAAAAAAATAAAGGAAACTATTAGCCTATTATTTGTAAAACTGCTTTTTTCCCCTGTACCTTTTGTTACTGGCCTTTGCAAAATCTATTATTGGTCAGCCTCTGCTGGAGAACTGGCTTGATCTGCAAACCCTTGAAGAGTCAGGCAAAACCTGCTGTATTTGATGGTGTTTTGTGTTCTCTGTCGGTCTCGTGTAGTAATCTCTATATTTAGGAATTATGCCTGTACCAGTCCTTTAGCAGGAAATCCGTCTGTAGATCAAATGTTACTGCTCCAGTCTCTTGGAGTATCATCTCATGTTCTGACTCTACTTGTTTCGTTCCATCAGGGATTCAGACTGTCGGAAACTACTTCTCCATGTGCAAGTCTCTCGTGGCCTGGATCTTGGGCCGCGACTGGGGCCGACTGAAGCGAAGAAAGGTACGTCTATGGAATACATGCAGGAAACTGAACAATATTTCAGTCTGAATTTTAAAACCATTTTTTTTTCTTTTGACATGAAGTCCTCTCTCCCTGATGTGCATTGTGATGTTTGAATAAATTTGACATGCTGTCTTTCCAGGGACTAAGTCTTCTTCACACATGATTGTTCCTTGTTCTGTTCCAACTGATATCTCTTTTCGCCATCTGAAAAATGCCAAATAAGTTCCTCCGAGGACGTGATCTTAAATATTCCAACAGTGCTCATCTTCTGCATTTCATTAGCCAGGGAAAATGATTTCACAGGTCACGGCGTGAGCAGACGCTCCTATCTAATGGCTGCCTTAATGGATTCTAGACGTATCGGTGCATGTCCCATTCAATTACATCGCACGTCTGAGCATACAAACTCTCCTGCCGTTATACACTGTTTTACAACACATGTGACCATTCAAGGACACACAAAGGACCAGAGAGACATTCAAATATGCATTTTATGTGTTCCAACAAAGGTTAATGTAGTCCGTTTCGTTTCAGGGTTTCATGTATGTGCTTTGCATAACCTATATTCTTGATATCAGCATAGTCTTCAACTAGGGTATTAAGGTATTTTAATGCTAATTGGACCGCGCACTGTGTGCAGTTTTATATTTTTTCTTTTCTTTTTTTGCACTTTTAGTAATCTGCACGTTTGGTCTTGTTCCCCCATGCATGCTGTTTTTCAGGAGCAAGGTCAGGTGGAATATTGTTTGCTGATGGAGCGATGTGTCATTGGCAGGTTTATGAAGACACACTGGAGGGTGTGTATCTTCTGCTGAGACGGGAGATGCAGGAGACGCTCATCGAGCACGAGCGCTTCTGGCAGGTGGCCAAAGTCCAGATGACCTGTGTCTGTACGCTGGAGGAGACGGCTGCAAATTATGTCAACTGGAAAATGATTGAGTCGCTCCCCTACTACAAGTCAGTCCTGCTCGAGTCTGTTTGATTACTCTGTCTGTCTGACTTTCTCTCTTTCTCCCAAGAATACAGAATTAGGCATATAATGTAATAAAAATGACTCGGTGAAATGAAAAAAAAAAATGTAATTGATTAATTTAATTTTATTAAAGATTTTTTTTTTATTTTTTTTTTACACATTTAAAATTAATTTTGTTGGTTTAAATGCATAATGCTAGCTTGATTTAATTGATTAATTTTAATTTATTTGTATTTAGGTACACAAAAATAAATGTTAAATGTTTAATTTAAAATATTTTATAATATAAAAAAAAAGTTAAATTTGAGCTGACATGTATTTAAATACAAAAAAATATTAACCTTAATCTTTTTTTTTTTCTTTTTTTTTGTGTGTGTTTATCTAAAAATCTTAAATACAAGCTGACATGTATTTAAATATAAAAAAATCTGAACCTTCTAATATTGTTGTATTTATCTAAAATAAAGTCTTGCATTAAGATGGCATTAATGTAAAATGTTGGCTTCGTTGAAGATGTTTGTTCATTTGTATTTTTTTTGGATTAGTAAAAAAAAATCTAAACCAGTATTTAATTTAAAATATTTTCTTTAAATACATAGAACTAAGCTAACGTTTAATTATTTTAGATAAAATTACAAATAAAATACAAGATTTTCATCTTATTTCCTTTAAATGAAATTTAAAAAAATAAGCTAACTTAATTTTTTACCTTTAAAAATGTATTTAATTTTATTTAAATTTGCTTATTTAAATACAAATGTATAAATAAAATTAAATACAATGCTATAAATTAAGCTGACTTTAGATAATAATTTATATTTAAATAAGTTATTTTACCAAAACTAATTTAACTTAAAGCAGCCTAATTTTATGCAGTGCTAATACTGATGGCAATATAGTCTTCAGCACACAGCAACTGCTTTGCAAACCTTATTTTTATAACATGGTGAAAAATCCAAACTGATGCAGCATTAATGAGGCTCTTTCACAATTATCATGTTAGATTAGTGACACTCTTATTCGCTGGTACCCATAGGATCACCATTTTTAGGCTGTAAAATGTTGCTCTATTACTGGAATTGCTGTCGTTTCTATTAAAAACGAGTGGTGAAAGCATTGAGCTTTAGCAGTGGTTGGCTTTCAGACTGGGCTTTGAAGCCTGGAGAGTGCGCTGGCAGCTTCAAACAAATAGCCTGCAGTAACTTCCGGCCTGAGATCCGCAGTCAGTCGATGACATCTCTGAAGTGTGTGGTGACTGATCTCAAAGAGCATGCTCTAAAGTCAGCCTGATCCCACAGCATCAGAGAACAGTAGTGTCACAAGTTAAGTGGGATGTTCCTTGAGGCCGATCGTCTTCCATAAGCAGATGTGTGAGTGATTGAAGTGATATAGACCTGAATATTATAGCGCTTTTTACCCATACTGGACAAACATTTTCATGCTATGGCACTTTAAAATATATATATATATATTTTTTTGTATTTTGTTTTATTTGTATTTTTAAAAAAAATCATATTTTCATGCTGTGGCCTTTATAAGAAAAAAAAGAAAACCGAAAATATTTAAGGGCCACAGCATGAAAAGTGAAAATGCACTAATAAAATGAAATGTATTTTTGTTTGTTTGCATTTTATTTCGTGCTATGCCACTTACATTAAAATGAATGTTAAATTGCCATAGCATGGATAATACATTTTTCCCCCTTTTTTTTTAATGTTTGCACTTCATCTTGCAAATATTTTTATTAATGTTGTTTGCATTTTTATATTAATGATATAGCACTTTAACGCATGTGTGCCATAGCATGGAGGAGGATGATGATGATAACGATAATAATAATAAATAAAAGCAACTTGTATGTACACTTATTTTTTTAGTTTTATTAATGTTTATTTTATCTTCATGCTTTCGCACAGCAATCATTTTTATTATTCGTTTCAGTTTTATACAAATAATTTATTGTTCGTTTGCATTTTAATTATATGGCACTTTAAAGTGTGTATATATTTATTTATTATTATTTTTTTTATTTTGAGAGTTTTGTGCAAATAACATTTGTTGTAGTTTAGGACTTCCCTACTATCTGATCTGTCTAATTGATCATTAGCATTCAAAGCATCAGTCCTGCTTGGCTGGTTTTAAATTGAGCTAATAATCCACATTTGAGGAGCTATATGTCTGCGCGTGTGTTTGCAGCGCACAAATGGAGTTTTCTTAAGAGTTTTTTCTTCCAGGGTGTTTTGTTTGTACCAGTCATTATACAGGAGCACATCTCCAGAGACTGTAAAGATGAATGCCTTGTTGTTCAGAAGTGCTTGGAAAATTACTTTCCCCGCAAAAGCCATTACATTGTTTTTGGTTTTTAATTCTCATTGTGGCTTATTAAATAAAGGTTGTCTTATTTCCCAAGCTAATGAAAAAACCCCCCAAATAATTAGACTTGCCTTGCCTTGTGTAGCTGCTTTCATAATGGTTTTCCAGCTCATGCATATAATGTTTTTTTTCTTCTTTTTGAGGCTGTATCTGGTGTCTGGTAATTCAGTGTACCTGGATCACGTTCAAGGTTTCTTGCGCAGAAAGAGGCTGATCTGGGATTGGATTTATCTGGAGGAGAACGGCTGGGCGAGACAGTTGCTGCCTGAATCGCTCTACACACTGCTGGAGTTAGGCTGCTTTAAGTTAAATTAGTTTTGGTAAAATAACTTATTTAAATATAAATTATTATCTAAAGTCAGCTTAATTTATAGCATTGTATTTAATTTTATTTATACATTTGTATTTAAATAAGCAAATTTAAATAAAATTAAATAAATTTTTAAAGGTAAAAAATTAAGTTAGCTTATTTTTTAAAATTTCATTTAAAGGAAATAAGATGAAAATCTTGTATTTTATTTGTAATTTTATCTAAAATAATTAAACATTAGCTTAGTTCTATGTATTTAAAGAAAATATTTTAAATTAAATACTGGTTTAGATTTTTTTTTTACTAATCCAAAAAAAATACAAATGAACAAACATCTTCAATAAAATGTTTTTATATGCATTTTATATTAGGGTTGCAAAGGGGTGGACATTTTCGGGAAACTTTCCAAAAATCCCTAGAATATTCCAAAGAAATCCTGGAAAGTTTCCAAAATTTCTGGAATGTTTCCGAAATGTACTGGAAATTTTCCACCTTTTTGCAACCCTTATTTTTATTTAAAAACAAAACGGACTAAATATTGACATTCCATACCATGGAAATCCAAACATTTTTAAGAATTAAAAATAATATTAAAGTACCATGGAATGAAACAAACACAAATAATTAAAATTCAAACATGTATAACATAACACTATGTATATAATAATAATGTATGCTTGCATTTTGTTTCCATGCTGTGGCATTTTAGGATTAAGGTGCGGTAGTATGAAAATAAAAATGCAAACATTAATAAAGTAAAATATTTATTTATATTATAATTGTTTTTACTAAAGCAACTTCAATATTCAAAAATCAAACCTGTCTTTTTATTGTAATGTGTAAGAAATATTGAGAAGAAATGTATATAAAATTCTTAATTTACATTTGAAAAATTCTTTGTCTATTTTGTAGTTGTTTAAATGTTTAAAATATGAATTAGATAAAAACATGAAATTGTGTTGTGTATATCGGTCACCTTCCTGTATATATTGTATCTGAATTGGCCATTTAAAAGAATGAATAAGTGAAGGTTTGTTTCCTGATGGCCATCAAACATTCATGTGTGTTTTGTTTGAACAGAGTTTGCACGGGGACTGTGTGACGGCGCAGCTGAGTCGACTCATGTGGCTGTACCTGAACTCTGGCCAGGAGCTCTTTCTGCAGGCGCTGAAGGGAATGGTGCTGCAGTGCGCTCAGGCCCGTCTCAGCCATCTCAACATGCTTCAGGCCTGACCTCATACACTCACACAAACCTTTTAAGTGTTTTAACTGCCTTTTTATAACATGCCTATGATTGATTTTTTTTAAAACCATTTTTAGACTTATTTTTTTGCAACCTTTACTTTTTAAGTTGTCAGTCCTCCGGTTTTAGTGCACAAAATCATTCATTCTCAATTTATGTCTGAGTAAATGCAGTGCACATACAAAGATAATCGTTTTAGCATGCCAAATGATCTCGTCTCCTTTTGAGATGCTTTTATTGACCATTTTTAGACTTATTTTTTTGCAACCTTTACTTTTTAAGTTGTCAGTCCTCCGGTTTTAGTGCACAAAATCATTTTCTCAATTTATGTCTGAGTAAATGCAGTGCACATACAAAGATAATCGTTTTAGCATGCCAAATGATCTCGTCTCCTTTTGAGATGCTTTTATTGTAACTATCATGTGACTTTTTACTTGGGTTGATCTTACCACGGTAGACTGCAGGGTTGCTGATTTATTAAAGCACCTCTATGCTCCACTTAAGTCTTACTGTTTTTCCTTAAGTTTTGGAAACCCAGTGCATTTAAAAAAAAAAAGTTAGTTTCCGGAGAGAATGCATTTTATATAGTTGAATATAGTTTTGAAAAATGTGTAAATTAATTTGACATAGCAAGGCTTTTTAAGTGAACTGCAACAACTTGATGCCTGAAATGGTTTTTTAAATTTATTTAAAAGCTTTCATTTGAATTTCGGTCTTTTAAAAAAAAAAAAAAAAAAAAAAAAAAAAAACTTTACTTTTTAAGTTGTCAGTCCTCCGGTTTTAGTGCACAAAATCATTTTCTCAATTTATGTCTGAGTAAATGCAGTGCACATACAAAGATAATCGTTTTAGCATGCCAAATGATCTCGTCTCCTTTTGAGATGCTTTTATTGTAACTATCATGTGACTTTTTACTTGGGTTGATCTTACCACGGTAGACTGCAGGGTTGCTGATTTATTAAAGCACCTCTATGCTCCACTTAAGTCTTACTGTTTTTCCTTAAGTTTTGGAAACCCAGTGCATTTAAAAAAAAAAAGTTAGTTTCCGGAGAGAATGCATTTTATATAGTTGAATATAGTTTTGAAAAATGTGTAAATTAATTTGACATAGCAAGGCTTTTTAAGTGAACTGCAACAACTTGATGCCTGAAATGGTTTTTTTATTTATTTAAAAGCTTTCATTTGAATTTCGGTCTTTTTAAAAAAAAAAGAAAAAAAAAAAAAGTTTATTGGTCAAAGCACCTGAAGTAGACTTTGACCATTTGATTTAGAAATGTAAATGAAATGCACACACACTATACAGTTTACACCAAGGTTTGAATGTGCATCAATTTAATTTAAATTTCAAAAATTTGTAAAAATTTAATCTACACAATTTTTAAAATCACTGTTATTGTTAGCAAAAACATTTAAACAAACCGATGTAGAAAAATACTTTATTTGACATTTGTACAAATGAAAAGCAGTTTACAAAATGGAAAAATAGTTAATACTTTTAACAATTTTTTTTTTTACATAAATAGACCTTTTGGCATTTGTAAAATCTAGCTGGAAAATTAAAAGCTTAAGATTTCAAAGACTGATTAGAAACTCAAACATACTGTTAAGCCAACCAGTGGCTTTCAGTGCGCAGTGAGTGGGTCATGTCAACCAGTGCACGTTGCTTTTGTATTTATATATATATATATACATACACACAATTCAGCAAGCGGTCACGCTGTCCTCTAATGCACAATGAAGAGCACCACATCCATTCTCCATCTGGTTATGAGCAGCTCTCTGCCTGAGAATAAATAAGCATTGCATGTGAATATGGCTTTGCTCGCATGCGCATTTATGAAATAAACTTCTTGTCTCTGCCAGTTATGATAAATACCCTTCGATGTCATACTGTGGTTCTGCTGCATAGATTCGTAAAGGCACAGAATAATATTACATACCTGCAGAAACGCATAATAAATGCTGGTTAATGTGAGGTTGCATAGCGCAGCGTGCATCTAATTAGTTACCTTTATCTATTCCCTCCTCTTTTTTTATTTAAAGTAATTCTAAACCTATGCACAAGATATTATGAGCACCTAAAAACATGCTTAATATACTTTAAATACAATGAGAATACAGTCACGATACATAAGCCGTATATAGACGCTTGTACTGTAAATATCTTAAACATTCGTCACCTTGGTGCAAAGCTTGACATGACCGCATCGCTGGACTTTATAAAACAATTCTGCTTGGGGTCAAAATGAACTTAATGACACTTAAATCCCTTCTGAGAGCATTCAGGAGAATTCAAAGAAACTCTTGAAATACCTGAGTGAACAAGTTTTGCATTGATTTCGTCCATATTTCGAAGAAATACCTGTTATCTGGAGTATATAAAATGTCATACGCATGTCACAGGAAGTGCAGAACATTCCGTTTCCTGTCTGACTTTGGAACTCAACACCGAACTGTGCCACCGAGTTAAAAAAGCAGCTCATATTTTATTCCAATTAAAAATAGTCCATCAGCATCTTGAATAGATTCACCTGGATTCCTCTGCTGTCATTTATTTTGAAATGGAACATTGCTCGTTTTTATGGAAGCTCAAACATACTAAACCACACAAAATGCAGGATGTTGGTGATGAAGGACTTTTCAAATGCTGCTGTTCCTGACCGGTTTTTCGATGGTCCTGAACGTCGACCTGCGACCTGTAGCGGATGGACCAGCTGCTTTTGGGTAAAATAATTCCCTGACGTTCATGAAGTTTGGAGGTACACAAACAGGAACACAAGGCACTTTAGGACACCAGTTGCTCTGTTTCTCTCAAAGACGACTGACAGGAACAGCGTGAGGATCCCGACCTCAAGCAGTCTCAACAAATACAATAAAATATTCAAACTCCTTGAAAATTCAACGTCCACAAGAAAAAACTAAACAAGAAACTTGTTGTAAAGACGTCCTTGTAAACTGGCTTCACAGCTTGGTCCAACCAACAGGTTGACTTTATTTTCCCTTTGAGCTCTGGGAACGCCGTCTGTCCTGACAAGGTGGAAATGCCTCATTGCGTCACGCAGTTTTCGCCCATGTCCTGTGCGTAACGATCTGAGATGAGCGTCCGCAGCTCGTCAATGTCTTTCCTCAGCTGGCACACCTCCACCAGCTTGGCCTGCAAGCCGTCCTCCATCAGCGGCTTCTCGATGTCCTCCGCCGAGCAGCTCATAGCTGGAAAAAAGTGTCACACATGGGAATTTTCATTCTATTGGCTGGTTTATGACTTTTTATATGGGTACTTTATCTGGTGCTGCATTTATTCTTAATTATGAAAATGTTAATGCCTTTTAAATGACATTGCTTTTCACTTTATATTAGCAAAGCTAAACGGATGAAATTAAATTTGTGTTTTCAGTTAACATGCTAACAGTTAAGAAAATTATTTTAAATACATAATACACTGCTATTCAAAAGTTTGAGGTTAGTAAGATTTATATATATATATTTTTTAAACAATCTCTTGTGCTCACCAAGGCTGCATTCAATCGTAAATATAATAACATTTTAATATATTTTAAAATGTAATTTATTCCACTGATGACAAAGTTGAATATTCAGCATCATTACTCCAGTCTTCAGTGTCACATGTTTCTTCAGAAATCATTCTAATATGCTGATTTGCTGTTTAAAATCTTATCAATGATTATTTCTGTGAAATAATTTTTCTCCACGATTTTTTGATGAATAGAAGCTTTAAAAGAACTTATTGACCCCAAACTTAAAAAAACCCACCATTAATGTTAAAACACCGTTAAATATAATCTTTACCAAATCTCAAAACAAATATCCATTTTTCATTCTGTACATTACAATATTGTGATGCATAATTTGACTTGCAGCATTTAAAACAATTGATTTTAGTGTTCTACTTTTAATTAAAAATATTTAAATATGAAGTGAGAACTAAAATATGAAATTTAAATAATAATAAATTAATAATACTAAAGGTAAAGTGCAATATAAATTGAGTTACTAGGGATGAACAGAATTTAGTATCTAATTTACTTTGAAATAATATCTCACTAAGTTTATTCTGGATTATTAAAGGCTACTGTAAAAAGATAATATGCTGCTAAGGCTAGAGTTTTCTATCTTATGGATGAGTATTTACATTTGATGCCAAGCAGCAGGGCCAGGTTGGGCTCTTTGCCTTGAGCTCTCTGTGTGAGGACACTGCACAGGCCCTTCAGATCCAGCAGACACAGGGACATCTCCTTCAACAGGGGCCCGGGGGTCACATTCAGAGTCTCCTCGTCTGGCCGTCTTTGGTTCTGTGGAGATAAAAATACAGAAAGAAAAACACGCAGCAGGGTGAATCAGGACAGAGCCTTTCAAGGGAACATTCAGAGTTTAATTTTAAATTATGGAAGTACAATGAAGCCCTGACTTGTCACATTTGCCACTGGAGACTTGAGAGAATGGTTATTTTCACCTTCAAATGCTATTACGGACACAAAGAATGTGTCGGAAGTGTGATTTCAGCATTTTACGCTGCAGTGTAGGAGGAACTTTCAGAGTTTGGACTGCAGCGTCGTTGATACAGATTACCAGCGTAACTCATTCCCACTTATCAGAGCATATTCAAACAAGTGCTACAAGAACAAATTCACAAGCAGCTGTTTGTGAAAGCTGTCCAACACATTAAACAGTGAGAGGTGGAATTACTAGCACTTACACAGCAGGACTACAGCAAGAGCGGAGGAGAACGTGTGCCCTGATCTATTGGGGACGGTGGGATCAAATCTGCACGTCAGCGGAGAACGCTTGCTAATTCATTCACATCTAGCCAGAAGAGGACTGTTCTCTGTGGCGAACATTATAGAAGATGCAGATATTCATTTACATACACATGAGGTCATTATGAAATAATACTGAACAGCATCAAGCAGCTTTGCAAGTCATTTCACACAGCTAGAATGTAGTTGCTCGACATTTAGTAAATGTTTTTAAAACTAATTGTATTGCTAGAGCTTGTACAATTTCCAGAAAATTGATAAGGAGAAAGTGAGCACACAGTAAAGGCCTATTAATTAGAGAGTTGCAACAAAATTAAGTGCAAAAAACAAAATGCATTATATTTATTATGTATATATAAATACTAGGGATGTACCGATACCACTTTTTCCAGTACTCGCCCGATACGATACTTTTATTTTTGGTACTTGCCGATACAGAGTACCGATACAAATATTTTTATTGCATTTGTAAAATTTTTTAAATATTGGGTACAGAAACCAAGAGTATGTTTAATGTTAGTTGGTTAACTTCATTTATCAAATAGATAGTCAAACCAAAATGTATTCAGACACCTTCAACATTTCTCACATTATCACAGTTTATTCGCTATACAGGTGCATCTCAAAAAGCAATAAGCCCCGTGAATTACAGTGAATTTATAACCGCTAAGGGGGTTGTAGGCACTCCGCTTCGAGTTGAAATGTAACAAATATGATGTAAAACTACTCTTATGTAACAGTTGCTTGGAAACGAAACCCTCCTCTTTTGAGGCGGCAGGATCTGTGGTTTAAAAGCGGTTGTGAACGGCATCATGAGGGAACCAAAGTGTTGTCCACCGCAGTCATCCTTTACATGGGATCTTTTATACTTGGTAATCAAACCTTACAATACTCTGTGGAGTTGAAATGTAACAAATATGCTGTAAAACTACTCTTATGTAACAGTTGCTTGGAAATGAAACCCTCCTCTTTTGAGGCGGCAGGATCTGTGGTTTAAAAGCGGTTGTGAACGGCATCATGAGGGAACCAAACTGTTGTCCACCGCAGTCATCCTTTACATGGGATCTTTTATACTTGGTAATCAAACCTTACAATACTCTGTGGGTCTCGCATGAGAAAGCCAGGAAGAGCACGCTTGCTAATAATCTGGTGTCCCTGTGGCAGCGGTATGATGTACGGCCTCAGTGCTCTGTGAGAGTCTGTGGATCAGTGCGGCTGTGTCACGCATGACTGCGGCTCTGCTCTCGCTCACCTTGAGACGGCGCGCTGAAAAATGACGTCCTGAATTCTAATAACGCACTGAGGGCCGGTTGGGTTATTCATGACTCGACTGCCACGAAAAGGCAGGGCGAGGAAATTAATGGGACAAAAATGAGCCTTCAATCAAGCTTCTAACTTCCGCTTGCAGGCTCATCTGTATCATTTAGGATGAAAAAGTCTTAGCGGGACTTTAAGAGTCCCTTTGCGGGTGGTTTAGAGAGAGAGACGTACCTGTTGAAGAGTTTTGGAGAGGGTTTCCAGTTCCTCCTCGCGTTCCAAGAGCTGTTTGCGGAGCTCCTGCGTGATGCCCCTCTCCCTCTGCAGCTTCTTTTCCAGGGCCTGCAAGAAGGATGACAGACAGCAGTTAGAGCGTCTCAAGCAACCCTGCTCTGATAACACAATTCAACATAAGCCTTATCATCCATCCAAGAATAAGAGCCAATCCAAACCAAGCTTGCACAACCAAAGGTAGAGAATGACATCTAACCGACATCTCCAGAGAGAGTTTGTCAATCTGCTGCTTCTGATCGTCGATCAGCTGAAACAAAAGGAATCGCAGAGTGAATCATTTCACACGGCTTTGGGTTGAATCTGTTTAAGTTTGTGTCTTTTGTCTTAAAACATTCAACCTAGACAGCATTTTTGGATGTATACTCTATTGGCCAAAAGTCTGGAAACAATTCCAAAATGTTTTTATTTAAAGGCTTCTGCTTAAAATTAGTCTTGTAGTCAAACATAAATTGTACATATATGTAAGTATGCATCCTATATATATATGTGTGTGTGTGTGTGTACAAAATTAAAAATTTAATGATATAATTTGAATGCCCAAAGAAGGAAAAGCAGCCCGTAGATAAAATTAAAGGGGTCATATGATGCTGCTAAAAAGAACATTATTTTGTGTATTTGGTGTAATGAAATGTGTTTATGCGATTTAAAGTAAAAAAAAAAACCAAATTATTTTCCACATACTGTACATTATTGTTTCTCCTCTATGCCCCGCCTTTTTGAAACGCGTCGATTTTTACAAAGCTCATCGGTCTGAAAAGCGAGGTGTGCTGTGATTGGCCAGCTATCCAATGCGTTGTGATTGGCCGAATACCTCAAGCGTGTGACGGAAATGTTACACCCCTCACATACTGTTGATGCCATGTTTCTGGCCGGAGCGATGAGACAAAAACATTAAAACCCATTACAAATGAGGCATTTGTTGCATCCAGTGGGGACATAATTACTGAATATAATGACTTATACTGTCTTTTTACGCATTGCATTGCATTGCATTGCATCGCACGCGTAAACATAAAACCCTGTCTGCATTTGTGATCAGAGAAATAACAAACAACAAGTGCTACTCTACACTGCCC
>NW_015505519.1:198453-204346 GCF_001515645.1 Sinocyclocheilus grahami | reverse complement strand
CTTTACAGATCTTCTTTATGCACCAAGAGCTTGTAACACTCCAAAGAGAAAGGAAAAATTGAAATCGCATCATATGACCCCTTTAAATAAAACAAAACAAAATAAAATGAGAATGTGTCTGAAGTGTTATTTCAGCATTTTACGCTGCAGTGTGGGAAGAACTTGGACTGTAGTTCGCACTGTAACAAAAAAAAAAAAAAAAAATGTTTTGATTTTTTCAAAAATTTTTGGTTAAGTCTTTGCAACTTTACAGATCTTCTTTATGCACCAAGAGCTTGTAACACTCCAAAGAGAAAGGAAAAATTGAAATCGCATCATATGACCCCTTTAAATAAAACAAAACTAAATAAAATGAGAATGTGTCTGAAGTGTTATTTCAGCATTTTACGCTGCAGTGTGGGAAGAACTTGGACTGTAGTTCGCACTGTAACAAAAAAAAAAAAAAAAAAAATGTTTTGATTTATTCAACAATTTTTGGTTACTTCCATTTGTGTAATTTCATGGCTTTGATAACTTCAATATTTTTCTAAAAGGTGGGATATATTTAATAATACAGAATGACTAGGTGTTTCCATACAATTGGCCCGTTGTCTTTTTATGCCTACATAATTTTAAATTGAATTATTTCACAATATCACTGTTTTTATTGTATTTTGGTGAGAATTTGATATATTAAAAAATAAACCTAATTATTAAAATCCAAACTTTTAGTGTAGTATATATACCAATTTCAGTGTTTGCAAACAGTGATGACAGTTTTTGTGGGCGGAGCCTATCTGGTGGCAGAAAATGACAGTTTTAACGTAGCAGTCTATATTCAAGCCATGGAATAAAATAATAAAACATTTAATTTTGAGCTTATATTTCAAAATTCTGACTTTTTTTTTCTTGCAATTCCGAGATTATATCTCACAATTCTGGTAAGAAAAATCAACTCGTCATTCTTTCTTTTTAGTTTATAATCCCACACTTCTGGCTTTTTTCCCTCAGAATTGACAAACTCACAATTGTTGACTTGAATAAAATTATAAAGTCCGAACTAGGAGATATAAACTTGCATTAGCAAGAAAAAAAAGTCAGAGTTGTGAGATAAAATAGGTAAATGTTATGTAAAATGTTATAGGTTTAAATAGTATTTCATCTTATATTTCAAAATTCTGACTTTTTTTTCTTGCAATTCCGAGATTATATCTCTCAATTCTGGTAAGAAAAATCAACTCGTCATTCTTTCTTTTTAGTTTATAATCCCACACTTCTGGCTTTTTTCCCTCAGAATTGACAAACTCACAATTGTTGACTTGAATAAAATTATAAAGTCCGAACTAGGAGATATAAACTTGCATTAGCAAGAAAAAAAAGTCAGAGTTGTGAGATAAAATAGGTAAATGTTATGTAAAATGTTATAGGTTTAAATAGTATTTCATGCATGTATTTCAACTGTAGGGCTAATACAATATGTCCCATATATGAATATTATATAGACCTATTGTTTAAATCAAATTTATGCTTTAAAAGTAGGGTAATCATAGCAGGTTTCATCCATAGTTTGTCCGTTTAAACATCTGCGTTTAGCTTCAAATGGCGTCTTTGACGACAGTGTTATATACAAATTATTTGCATTCCGATTCTGACATCCAAATGCACAACAATACATTTTTTCTCTTAGTCCATGGATTTTACCCGTTTCCTCCACTTGTTTCCAGTGTTTTTCTGCCACCACTATGCACGCGCAGCTGCAAGTGACGTAACTGTGACGTCTACTCCAAATTGGTCTATATGTTCTGTCTTTAGTGCAAAATTTCAATCTACCTGTAAATGTATTGATTATAATCTACTATAAGACATCTGCGGCAGAGACATCTGGAAATAAAAGCAGCAAATGATTACAGTAATGTATTTTTAAGCATCATTAGGTGCATCATGGGGGATCAGTACCAGGCTGTTCTGGCTCTGTTGTTCTAGCAGACGAGTGTTTTCCCTTTCAAGCTGCTTCAGGTCCAGCATGGGCAGCCGTACTCCATCCTCCAAGCACGTCTCCACTTTCTCTTGCAGGCTATAAACATTCAGTTTTTTCATTCATTGGGTCAAATAAGGCACAGAGAGAAATCTTAATAGATCCTCATTACATATATCAAAGCTGCTGTGGCCTTCCATTATTTTTTTTCCAGTCCGAGCGGATAATTGGCCTGATTTCATCCCCGTGTTTACGCCATGTTTTCTATGTTTTAATAGGAGTACACAGCACTTTGATCTTCAGCTCACTTAACAAGGACTGAGCACTTTATATATAAAAAGTGGCTTTCAGAAAGGAAGCAAATCAAAAGCAATGCTTCTGGCTGTGAGGTCGTGCAGTACCTTTGCACAGCAGCCACAAGCTCTTTCTCCCGTTTGGACTGGGTCTCGATGAGGGCGTCTTTCTCCTGCAGCAGGGCTTGGTTCTCCTCCAGGGTTTTCTCCTGCTTGGCGACGGTGTCCTCCAAAGTCTGCTTGTTTCCCTGCACTTCCTGCAACTGAGACGCCACAATACGGACAGAGATGAGTACAGAAACACTACTACACATCACAAACACTTGACACATGTTTATTAACACAATTTTATAACGTTCACTCGAATGTGAAATTTTAATTTGCCCGTGATCAGAATTTTTTTCTTGCTTTCCAGAAAATATCTCAAAATAATATTTAAACATGTAAGACAACACTAAATCAATATTTAATTGAGAAGAAAAAATAACATGACTTGTTTTCAGAAACAAGTGAATTAAAATTAAAAGTAAATTCGTTTTTTATTTTCTTTGTGTTGGTTTTACTTATTCAACTGACAAGTAGTTTTCTTTGTTTTAGCATAAACCTTATACATTTTGTTAGATTTATGCTTAAAGCAAGACAAAACTCTCTGACAATGAGCTAGGAAAAATAAAATAAAATATAAAATAAAATGAGAATGTGTCTGAAATGTTATTTCAGCATTTTACGCTGCAGTGTGAGAAGAACTTGGACTGTAGTTAGGACTGTAACATTTAAAACCAAATCAAATGTTTTGATTTATTCAACAATTTTTGGTCACTTCAATTGGTTCATTTAAATTTTTGGCTACTTCCATTTGTTATTTCATGGATTTGATAACTTAAATATTTTTCAAATAAAACAAATAAAATAAAATAATTTCTTTTAAAATAATAAATAAAAAATGTTAGTTTTGATTTAACTATTTTTGGTCACTAAATAATTCTCATTCCATTTGTGTCTTTTTAAAATTTTTATATTACCTTTCTCTGAAAGGTAAAAAATAATACTAATACAAAATGATACAAATATTTTTCATTTGGTGAGTAGTTCTGAGCTAAAATATTAGTAGTTAGTAGTCTAGTATTTAGAAATATGTTACTTTATTTGTGTGTTTATTTTGCTTATCCAATTCTTGTTTTTAGCATTAACCATACAAAATCTTGTTTATAAAATAACAAAACAAAATAAAGTAAAAAAAAATTGTGAAAAATAAATAAAATAAATTGTTTGTTTCGATTTATTCAGCCATTTTTGGTCACTACATAATTCACGTACTTCCATTGGTGAAATAAAATAAAATAAATGAATTTATAACAAATTCAGTAAAAAAAAATAAAAAACAATTAGTACACAAATGTATCTTGTTTTAAGGACATTCTGTTTTAAGGATATTCTGATATGTACTGAAAAGGGCGAATCAAATATTAATGAGTAAGATGATTTTCTGCAGTACATTGCATTGCATTTAATCCAATGTCAGCACAGAAAAAATCAGCAGACATCATCTGGGTATAGTGACAGATGCCTCAAACTACGCCAAAGTACTAAGCAGGTAAGAAAATGTGACACCAAAAATTTGCTGTTGACTGTCGGATAATATTAATCTTCACTAGTAAACTGCACAAAACAATGATTTAATAACCCACAAATAAGATTATTCCCAACCATAATGAAGAGCATCTGTCACATCAGCAGCTGTTTGTGCTGATCTATTAGCAGAACGCTGTGGGGCTGGACACTGCTGTGTTGCTTTAGCATTGAAAGGAGACGCTAATTATGCCCTGATTAACGTTTGATTTTTGGGGCTGACAATCAGATTTAAGAATCTGGGAAAAAAGTAGCATCTAAGGTAATCAGGTTAAATGTAAAAGACTGTAAGATAAGGTTTTGCAGTTTAGGACTTCAGAATAAAGCTGGAGGACGGCCCGACCCCGGACCTGCTGAGCCTGTGTCTGGACCTCGTCCAGCGAGGGCAGGTCTGCCAGGTACTTCTCCAGCGTCTCGATGCGCTGCTGCTTCTCTTGATTCTGCTCCTGTTCACGCTGGCATTTCTTCTTCAGACTGCTGATGTAGCGGTCACGTGTCTTCATCTGAACACAAACACAAAGCATCTTGTTCAGCTTCAGCAGGGTCTGTGGGACAATTTTCTCATTTACTAAGCACATTACGTACACACAAATTTGTGAGAAATCTGTACGAAAGTTTTCACAAAGACATCACAATTACCAACTAAAATGCATTTTAAATGTATGAAACACAACAAATGAAACCACAAGTACGCCAAAATCACATACATTGGATGGCCTTATAATTTTTTAAAGATACAGATATATAATCTTAAATATAGTTGATCCGGTAACACTCTCTATGAAGCCCGTATTTATAATACATTATAAGGGTATTCTTAAGGCATTATAATGAACGCATAATGCATTATAAAAAAACGTATAATATGTTATATCAACTCATGTATAATAACAACAATTATAATACATCATAATACTTACGTATTTGTGGTTATGTTTAAGAGTATGGTTATTTATAACACTCAATGAACACCATATTAAATCAACTTCATATACAGTATAATGGACTGTCTCATATCTTGACATTGTTTATTTAAGGTCTGCACAGTATCTTACTACAGCTTGTGAGTGGTTAGATGTTGAGTGTTATTTGAGTGTTTCCTGTGGAGCTAATGTTAATTAATGGATGTGAGCTTAATACTCCAAAAATGCAATCTTTTATATGGTTACATTTTATTTTGATGGTCCCCTTAATCAATCGACTATAAGCAACTTTGCAACTACATGCCAACTAATTAGAGTATTAGTATGCTCAAGAATGGTAGAATAAGTTGACGTACTTGCAAAGACACTTATAGTCAGTTTATCTGTTGGTTGCCCATGAAAATATTTACAGTAGCAGACATACTAATCCTCTAATGACCACTAGTTGATATGTAGTTGCAGAGTTACTTATCAACAGCTGTCTAAAGGGTACCATCAAAATAATCAAACTGATATTACAATAAAAATAGTTCAAAGCAAATGTGTCATATTACACATTCATCTGATCTGATATCTGATCTAATGGCTGTTTGATAGAACTTTTTTTTTAATAATAATAATAATTATTATTACTACTTATAAGTGGTCTTTAAGTAAAGTAGCATAAGAAAAATGGCAAGATATGAGACCTATAATACATTATAACTATGAGAAATATAATCCATTGTAAAAGTGGATGCAACGTGTTCATTGTGTTATAAATCATCATACTCTTAAAAGCTATAAGCACAAATAAGTAAATATTATAATATATTAAAACTGTTCTTATGAATATTCATGAGATGATACAACATATTATAAGGTTGCATTATGCGTTCATTATAATGCCTTAAGAATACCTTTATAATGTATTATAAATACGGGCTTCATAGAAAGTGTTACCGTTAATCCTAATATAAAATTAAAATGTATAACACAATGAAATGCTATAATGACATAGATATTTGATCATGTATATATATATATATATATATATATATATATATATATATATATATATATATATATATTTTTTTTTTTCCTCTGTATATATT
>NW_015505519.1:196862-197597 GCF_001515645.1 Sinocyclocheilus grahami | reverse complement strand
CATATATATATATATATATATAAATTCAAATGTTTAATAAAAATGTGGTTATTTTTGAGAAAATGTCTGTGAAAAAAGTGTTTAAAAACTAATATTATGAACAAATCACAATTCACCAATAACTTTCCTACTAATATTGATTCTAAATTTATGAAAAATTGTTTGAACAACTGAAATCACATGCATTGGATTGCCTTATAATCATGATAAAATAAAAGTTTAGTTATAGATATTTCATCAAAAATATAGTTGATCATAATATAAAATTCTATACATAGACATACATCATAAATAATTATCATGAATATATTTTCTAATAAATATATATATACTGTGCTGTCAAATAATTAATCGCGATTAATCGCATCCAAAATATACGTTTTTATTTACATAATATATCTGTGTGTACTGTGTATATTTATTATGTATATATAAATACTTGGGGTGTAAATCGGATGGTTCGTCATGATACGATACGATATCGATTCTCATTCCCACCGATACGATATTTGCCGATACCTCAAAAAATTCTACGATACGATTACGATTCGATACAGGAGTATATCGATCGATATTATGATATGATATATACCTATTTTAAACAACCATCTACATTTTTATTAACTCACAAATGCAACCAAAATATATAACATGAACATTTATCTGAAGTTTTCACATCCTGTACCTTAATTGGGACATTCACGACAAAAAAATAGGCCTACACTTTTTTTTTTT
>NW_015505519.1:183512-194702 GCF_001515645.1 Sinocyclocheilus grahami | reverse complement strand
CATATATATATATATATATATAAATTCAAATGTTTAATAAAAATGTGGTTATTTTTGAGAAAATGTCTGTGAAAAAAGTGTTTAAAAACTAATATTATGAACAAATCACAATTCACCAATAACTTTCCTACTAATATTGATTCTAAATTTATGAAAAATTGTTTGAACAACTGAAATCACATGCATTGGATTGCCTTATAATCATGATAAAATAAAAGTTTAGTTATAGATATTTCATCAAAAATATAGTTGATCATAATATAAAATTCTATACATAGACATACATCATAAATAATTATCATGAATATATTTTCTAATAAATATATATATACTGTGCTGTCAAATAATTAATCGCGATTAATCGCATCCAAAATATACGTTTTTATTTACATAATATATCTGTGTGTACTGTGTATATTTATTATGTATATATAAATACTTGGGGTGTAAATCGGATGGTTCGTCATGATACGATACGATATCGATTCTCATTCCCACCGATACGATATTTGCCGATACCTCAAAAAATTCTACGATACGATTACGATTCGATACAGGAGTATATCGATCGATATTATGATATGATATATACCTATTTTAAACAACCATCTACATTTTTATTAACTCACAAATGCAACCAAAATATATAACATGAACATTTATCTGAAGTTTTCACATCCTGTACCTTAATTGGGACATTCACGACAAAAAAATAGGCCTACACTTTTTTTTTTTTAAATAATAAAGAAAATAAACAATTGGAAAAACAATTCTGGCTGCTACTATGGGCTCAGTGCTAAAAATCTTTTCTACAGATAACCAAGTTACAAGCAATACAAGAAAATAAATACAATACAACAAAGACACAAGTTCAATAAACAGTGCTTTTCAGGTTTTTCAGCTCAGTCTAAAATACATTTTCAGGTACGCTACAGAAATGTAATAATCAAATGTAAAATAACTGCATAGTCGTCACTGTATAAATTAAATATAAATTAATCTTTTTTTTATGTTACAAAGGTTATTTAGTCAGGAGCAGTGAGCACTTGTATTTTTCTTTGACAGCATTAGATTTATTATTAGTTTGCTTTCACTTTAAGAACCAAGCACGGATTTAATATAGGCTACTAATACACATCAGTGTTTCCCCTGCCATTATATTAGGGGGATGAGGACATAAATACATGAACAACATCTCCAGAACTTCTCTGAGTACCGTTTCATCTGAGTAAACTATCCTCAAATCATATACACACAGAAATGTAAAGGTATCCATGGCAACCCGTCAAAATAAAAGTTTGGTTTAACTTGAAGGCATTGGCGGAAATATATTACTATTGTTGAGTAGAATGTACGTAACAGGCTGCTACTACTACTACTACTAAAATTATTAAAACCTTATTTTTAAGGAATAATCATACAATATTTGTTTTAATTGTAATATTAAATGACCTTTATTTTCCAAAAAATAAAAGAGTTTAATTTTCATTACTTTAAATGAATGTTTTATGCCTTAAAAAATTTAAATACACAACACAGAATTTCTGAGCAAAAAATCATAAGGCTATTGTAAGAATAAATTAAACTTGTTTTTATGCTTTCAAACAATTAGACATGCTAAAACAGAATTTGGTAACAATAAAACGTAAGGTTGGAAAAAATAAAACATTTCATAGGGCCCTAAACGTGTAATATTTGTTAAACTTTTAATAAATTGATGTTAAATTGTTTAAGTTTCATGATTTTAATTCATTCCTAGGGGAAACACTGCACATGCCTTTTCTTTCTCAACTGTTTATGTTAAGACATATGCCTAACCGACTGTTTACACTAGGATATTCGCCAAAACGCGCATTTTGATGTAATTTTGTCTGTATTTATTCATCCATGCACAAAAAAAGTGGAAGAGAGCTCAATTTAGTATTCGTGACGTGGCTGTCTGTGCGCGCGCGTTTCAGATGTGTGCGCAGAAAACTTCTCACACAGCGCTCGACTGTTCCGCCAACAATCCCGAGCGTCTTTTATGCTCACCTTGTGCCTTCGTGGCAGTCCTTATATCGAGTCCTGATACATGAGTTTGAACGAGAGTTGGCGTTAATGCATAGACGGACATTATGTGAAAATGTGGACAGTGCCAAAATAAAGGTGCCTATTTATACTACTGATATCGATATTTTACATGTGGCATCGATGCATCGTATCGTCAGACATCGTATCGATGAATCGATCCATATCGATGAATCGTTAAATTTCTTTATGTAAGGGATAATGTGCATCCAGCCGGTTATCTCATCTCAGAATAAACCCCGACAGGTATCAGGACCCCGACGCGAAGTCTTGTATCAGCCTGAAGGGGTTTATTCTGAGATAACAACTGGCTGGATGTACATTATGCCGCTTATTACACGGCTAAAAAGATTTGTTTTTACCATATATGTTGGGACAGTGCCAAAATAAAGGTGCCTATTTATACTACTGATATCGATATTTTACATGTGGCATCGATGCATCGTATCGTCAGACATCGTATCGATGAATCATTACACCCCTAATAAATACACACGTACAGTATATATTTTTTAAATATTTACATGCATGCATGGGTGTGTATTTATATATACATAATAAATATAATAAATATATACAGTACACACACATATACTATGTAAACAAAAACTTTTATTTTGGATGCGATTAATCACGATTAATCATTGCCCAGCACTAATATATATATATATATATATACACACATGCTATTTTTAAAAAAAAAGTCTGAGAAAAATATGTGAAAAAATTTAAAAATAAATGTCAAATTAGTTCTGAGAACATTTCTAAAAAATGTAAATAAGTACTGTACATAATTAATCTGAAATCATGAGAATGATTGTAATTGTTTTATTTCTAGTTAGAAAGAAATAACTGTACATTTGAAAAGAAAATCAACAACAACAAACAATCAAACACACTTCTTTTGGTTTTAGTACAATGGCAAAATTTTTAATATTTTTTTTAAATTTATTTTATTGCTGTCTTTATAATATCATACTATATTTCTCATATAGTATAACGTACAGCTGGCTAATAAGAGGTCTGTAATTTGGTTTTGATGGTTTGGACGTGTTTTACGCAAAAAATAACTAACTTCAGGCATGCAGTTGCTTAATTACAAAACTCAAAACTCATTAACATTAGAACGAGGTTAAGAAGAAATTCATGTGTGTACGCACGTCTGCTGAATTAGGCGTACTTATTCATAAGAAACTGTTCTGTGCATACAAATCCAAAATAATCCATGCAATTATAAGCGAATGAGACCCAAATATTTTAGCACCACAGAGACGTGTAGAAGTTAGATAATTAGAAGCCCTCACCTTCTCCTCCAGTTTCTTGATATCTTCAGTGTATTTCTGTGTGTTCTGTTTGAGAAATTCGCTGAGGTGGATGACCTCCTGCTCTGCCGCAGCTAGTTTACAGCCCAGCTCGCCGTTCTCACGGCACAGTGGACTCACGCGCTCCGGCAGCTGGGACTTCGGACTCTGGCTGGATACCGGACTGTCATACGGAGAGTCCTCAAATAGTGGAAAGAGGCATCAGCAGTAGGTAAGTGACCATTTTTAATCACACTATAAAAGTATTATGTTATTTGATTCATTCTAGTACCTTAGCTTTGAGCAGATATGAGTCATCATAGCGCCCCCTCTGGTTTTGGAGGACTTGTTGTGCCCTTAACTCGTTTTCCCTGATCCTCGCATGGAGCTGAAGGATTTGCTGCTTTTGCCTAGAAATTGCAAATCAGTAAGACACTCAATATTCACTTTGATTTTATTGGCGTTCACAGTCTGTTGCACAGCGCTGCTTCAGAGCACTTCTTTGGGGCTCCATGTGGAAAAGTTTTGATAAACAAGCATGCTGAAAAATTCCTTTTGAGCAAGAAGGACATGCTCGCTGGAGGCAGTCGCTACTTTCGTAAGAAATATTTTTACACTTGAAATGACATTTTAAAGTGTGCTTGTTGCACTTGGTTGGGACATTTTCTGCCTTTGAGCAAAATAAGAGAGGGTGTGTGGTTAAACATTACTAGATCAAGTCCAGCATATGAAAAACCAGCAAGATCAGAGAACTGATCACAAAGCTATCTTGTGGTGCCTAATGTTTTGATCAGTTAAAGGTGCTGCAAGCAATTTGTTCGGAAAATGTCCCTTTTTTCGAACGGAAATAACTGAATTAGATGTTCTGAAAAACATCTGTCTCTGTGATGACCGTAGACTCTGTAAACATATACAAAAATGTGGCCAAAAATTTCGGAGACACAAAATATAATAAAATACAAACTGAAAAAGGTACAATAATAATAATATGAATTTACATATTCCAAGAACATGACGTTACTTCTGAACAAAAAGTGTAAAAAAATATTCATAATAATAATAATAATAATAAAATTATTAGACATTATTTCAGATAAATTTTCTGAAGTGTTTTATTTATATATATATATTAGGGCTGGACGATATGGCCAAAATTTATGTCACGATATATTTCTTAATTTCGGTCGATACGATCTCGATATGAACACTATTTATCTGAAATAGAAATCTTTTGTAACATTATAAATGCCTTTATCATCACTTTTGATAAATTTTAAGCATCCTTGCTAAATAAAAGTATTAATTTCTATAGTTTATTTCCCCCCAAAATAATAAAAATTATACTGAATGGAATAGTGTATAATGTTACAAAAGCTTTTTATTTCAGATAAATGCTGATCTTTGGATCTTTCTATTCATCAAAGAATCCTGAATTTTTTTTTTTACTCAACTGTACTCAAATATTGATAATCAGCATATTAGAATGATATATTGATATTGTCCAGCCCTAATATATATATATATATATATATATATAAAACACTTCAGAAAATGTATATATATATATATATATATATATAAATATTCCTCACACAGTATAAATGGGTTTCACATGAAAAATATATAGCTGTTTATATTTTATGCTTTAAATAGTGCTGTCAAATGATTAATCGCATCCAAGTTTTTGTTTACATAGTATATGTGTGTTCACTGTGTATATTTATTATGTATATATAAATACACACCCATGCATGTATATATATGAAAACATAATACATTTTGTGAAATAATTATATATTGCATAATTTTAACATATATGATATATTTTAAAAGTATTTTAAGGTAAATTGTACATACTATATAATATAATATAATAATTTGATTTCAATAAATATTTCACGCAACATCCTGAAAAAGGTCTTGTTCTTTGTGTACAACTTAATGTGGCAATCTATTAATTTAACATATATATTAATTTAAAATAAATGTATAATAATATATAATATATAATCACAATAAATATAACAAATTAATTAAATTTTTTTGAATTATGTACATTTTATTTTACAAGTGTACATATTAACATATATGTATATATTTGCATATTATATTACATAGATTATAATATATATAATTCTTGAATTGAGTGTTTCTGGACCATTCTAACCCAATCTGTCAGCTGATTTTAATATATATTTGACCCCCACAACCTAAAAATGATCTTATTCTTTGTGTACAAATTCATGAGCACTCTAAAAGTGTCTTTGCTTACTCACCGGTCAATCTCCAGTTCCCTCTGCCTCAGGAGTCCCTCCTTAATCTTTACCAGGGTATTGACAGGGAGAGACGTTCCACCCAGCATCTGCACCAAACAATAATTTAGCATTAGAACTGCTCATCTGGTAAACACGCGGAATCAGGCTAGTGTGTACTTATGGTAAGCACACTATAATTAACATACTCTGTCATCATAATCACCATCAGCAACAAACTGTCACCGAAGCCACGCAGCATTACAGTGAAGAACTCCAGGGGGGTTGTAAAGGTCTCTTCTTGCCTCGAGGACGACAGCGAGTCTTTGTGCTACTGAATCTAATTATGCATTTGTTTATAACTTTACTTGTATGGTTTTTCCAAGGAGATGCGTGGCTCACTGAAAGTAATCTGAAATTATATAAATATATATATGTACACATGTACAGAAACATACAGTTTCCCCATAGTCAGTATGTACACAATCCCCAGCAGCGCATGTTTGAGTGAAGGGTGATGGTCTTGCCTCTTTAACACCGAGATCATCAGGGCACATAAATGGGAGCATTGATGTGCTATCAGAGTGCTGAAAAGACCCCCTGAAGAGCTCACTGATGATGTCACATCCCACGGTTTACACTACATATTCACCGGACATGAACGCTTGACTCTATAACTCACTACAGCACAAGGGAAGTCTATTGAGACTTGAAATATTGTTATCCATATTAATTTTCAGATCTTTCTAAATATATATATATATGTATATGGACCATGTGATATTTCAGTTTTTCTTTTTTAATAAATCTGCAAAAATGTCAACAATTCTGTGTTTTTCTGTCAATATGGGGTGCTGTGTGTACATTAATGAGGAAAAACAATTAACTTAAATGATTTTAGCAAATGGCTGCAATATAACAAAGAGTGAAAAGTTTAAGGGGGTCTGAATACTTTCCGTACCCACTGTATATAAAAAAACTATAAAACATACTTAAAATATATATATAAAAAATATTTTCAATATATTTAATATCATTTTTAAATATTTTAGTCGCTGCTTTATTAATATACTATAATCAGATTTATGTTCAGGATTTGCAGGTATTAAAATAAACCAATAATAATAATTTTACATATTTAATATCAAATCATTGTATAAATAACAAATTGGAAAATTAATGAATTAAAATATTTTAATTGCTACTTTATTGATATACTTTAAACGGGTCAATTTTCAGGATTTGCAGGTTTCTCATAATGAAATTAACAACAATATATAATAATTATTAAATGCATTTAATATAAAATAATTTAAAGTTTACTAATAAATAAAAACATTTACAAATTTAAATATTTTTCCAAAAATATTATAATCGCTACTGTATTGATATAATATAAATAGATCTAAATTCAGGATTTGCATGTTTCTCAATTGAATTTTTCATTTAAAATTAATTTAATTTTAGAAATGTATATTTTCAAATTAATTAATAAATTTCAATGAATAATTATTAAATTTAAATTTAAAAAAGCCATACTTTCAAATTACGTTAGTAAAATATTGCAAAATCTTTTACGCGTTATTTTAATTATTTTCAAATTATATTTATTTGAAATATTATTTTATTGAATATTTTCAAATTAATTAAATAAATTAAATATTATAAATATAATTAAATATAAATTAAATTATTTACTTTAATCATAAGGTGCCTCCATGTTCATTGTTACTGATTCTTTGTTATCTGAGCAACTGTTCAGAATCTAAATAAATCTTAGGGGTCCTATACTTTTTGCACTGGATACTGGATGTGGTATGATACATTTTATCCGTGGAGACCAATGGCTGGCGTCCACTAGACTATGCATTCAACTGATGTGGTTGCGCAGGAGCAACCGCAGATGCCAATTACACAACCAGTTATCAGATGTATTAGTCTCATTTACATCAACTCTTTAAAATAGTGCGTATTGTTTCCCTGACCCGACTCGGCAGACTTGACCAGCCGCCAGGCTCACAAATGCCAACCCTATAAATGCGGCACATATCAGTGGCACACTCGAGCCTGCAAACATGCCTTTATTTGCCTCTGGAGAGGTTTTAGTCCCAGCAGCAAACGGCGCGGTGATACGAAGCAGGTGCCACTTTCATTGCCAGGCCTCCCTCAACTCTTCACATAGCTGGGGATATATTTAACAGTCGGTGTGTGGTAAACACAATGAGCTGGCTCAAATCTCCACAGTATGTGCCACTCGCACACAAGGAGCTGTGCAGAAGGAGTCCATCACCAGTTGGGTGGCTGGCAGCAGCAACAAACACAGGCTGGGAAGCAGATGACAGAGAATGGATGGAGAGAAGTTGAGTAGGCAGCTCGCTCTATTCACTCTTAAAGGATTAGTTCACCCAAAAAAGAAAAGGACAATGACTTTCTGTCTTTCCTTAAGCATAAAAAAGGGTGCAAAAGAACCATAAAAAGTTGTAAAAGTAGTCTATACAACTACATTTATGTGAATGGGTTTAAATTCCAGCAAATAATCGATAAAGAAATGTGTACATTGAATGCAATGCTAGTTGCTTTGGATAAAAGCATCTGCCAAATGTAGATGTTAAAACTCCTAAAGACTTGAGAGTCCCAATCCTATTAATTTTACCTGCATGATATTTTAAAAAATGCCATTTATTTTAAAGACAGCACTTGCATACTTTTTGGGTTTCAAATGATAAAACAAAAGACATATTGTTCATATTATGTGGACATTTAAAATATATGTAGAGAAACACTCAAAATACTCATAAAAGACAGACCAGCACACAATTAAATTATCTTATTTTGCTGATGAAATGACAAAATGTACATTTTTAAATGAACTAATCCTTTAACACAAATGAACGCAATCTGACGAGTCTAACAGGGCAATATCTGAGGGTTACAAGAACTTCTTAGACATTAATGATCTAATTTTGTTTAATAATATTAATTAGCTTCCTTAAAGCAACTGTGACAGGTGGAAGTAGGCCAACCATTCAACCAAATGAATGTCTGCAGGCCTGTGACGTGTCCATGCATCTGACCAGAAGGCTTTACGATGATGATTGGAGAGCATGGGAGCCAGGACATAGCTGTCATTCCCCACCAGCTTGTCTCCTCGGAGGGTGTTGTCGCCACATGCCAGAAGTACCATGCCATTCCTATCAAGACTGGGACCTTCACACTTACATAAGATACTATGTTGACCCTAGAGCTCCACAAATTTGTCATAAATGCAGGCTGTTATACAGATGTGGCCATTAAGAATGCACGTTTTTAAATTATATTTTTAGGCCCTTTTATGCCTTTATTTGACAGGATAGTAGAGAGCAGACAGGAAAGCACTGGGTGAAGAGAGGGGAGTGGGACCAGCAAAGGTCCTCAAGACGGGAATCGAACTCGGTTCGCCGTGTGCGCAGATGATCTTTATGTCGCATGCTAACCACAAGACTATTGGCGCAGACAGAATGCACTTTTCACGCGGCAGCACGCAATTCGTCACACGTGATCATGGAGTTCCCTGTAGGTGCTTTTTCAGATTTTTTCAAAACATTGTTGTGCTTCACACAATTTCCACCATGTTGCGCAAGGAATAACATTCTGCAGTTAAACACCCAGGCAAGATCTCCGACAGCATTCTATTGCCACGCAAAATAAAATTAAATACAATAAATGTACGATTACGAGATTAAAGTCATAATATTTTGGGAATAAAATCAAAATGACGAGAATATAATCGTAGCCATATTGAGAATGAAGTCGTAGCAATATGAGAATAAAGTCATACTAATTTGAGAATAAAGGCCTAGCAATATGAGATTAAAGAAATAAAGTAAAAAAACTAAGTCATAGCAATATGAGATTTAAGTCATTGTATCTGTAGGTTTTACAGCATCAAAATGTGTGAGTGTTTCTATGACAAATATTACTTACCAATAACTAAACAAGCTACAAAACATGCATCATAGCAGATAAATCCCGAAAAGAGCACAACGCCTGTCCTCTTGGTAAGTGGGCACCTAGTGGGAATAAACGTCTATGCTTACCAAATTTTATGCAGTTACATAAACTAAAAGCTTTATGAGTCAGGAGAACTTGTTCCTCCACCTGCTCCTCAAAGCTCCTGACGGCACTGTTTGTCTCTCTCCACGCAGCCATTTAAATAGTCTAAGACAGGAACAGCTGCTTGAAGAAGGAACCTCATTCATTACAGTAGACTGAGGCCAGAAAATGCAAAATGCTGCGTCTTTAATTTTATACTCCCTTTGGTCCACGTTCGCCTCGAGTCAACAACTTTGAATAGGTCTTCATTTTAAAATGGAGAAACCTCCTCTGCATATTCTATTATTAACCACTACCACATTAACTCTATGAACAAAATCCACATTAAACACCACAATAAATGACTTGACATCGCATTTCCTATTGAAACAAATAGTTTGGGCAGGACACACTAAAGGGAACATATTTTTGATCAATTTTCCAGGAAGAGGTGCACATATATTGAAACTTCAATTGCGATAAGCTGATAATTATATTGCTGTTATGGTTAATAGTGAAATCTATAAATATAATTATTATTCGGTTTATAATTACAATTCTTATTCTAATAGTACACTGTAAAATCCAATAGTTTACCTTACTTAGATTTAATTAGTAATCTTTACTTAGTTGTTATACTTACTAGGTTTTATTAAGTTACAGCTACTTTCAAGGCAAATAAAAAATTTACTTACTGTTTTGAGTGACACTTACTTAAAATATTCAAGTAGCCACAAAGGAACCAATGACATTAATAAAGCAGTGAGAGGCAGCAGTGCACTAATATGCTGCTAATGTGCAACATAACAACAGAAGAAGAAAAGAAAACGAGTCTTAATAGACTTTTCACCCATTTCCTCCATGCCTGCAGTTATCTTTCACTAGTTGCATTCACTCGTTTCCCAGTCATCATGAATGTTGAATTTTCATTACAACTGAAATATATGAGAGAACATCACATAAGCTAACTTCATATTCAATTGATGTTGATTTTCCTAAAATGTTTTATTATTTTTTTTATTCATTATAGTGATTAGCGTTCCCTTTGGTTTGGCACTTGGAACTTTGTTTATGTTAGTATAATTATCTTCCTGTTAATGCAGCAATGCATCGTGAAGGCAGAGTAATTTGGCTGAGGGAATACATCAACTTAGTGCTGTGGATCGCCGGCACATTTTATGGAGGACTGTTTACTGATCCTGGGAGAGTAACGTTAGACTAAAATGCCGGCAGTTCTGACTCCCGTATGTACGTTTTCTTTTATCATTTGCCACTGATGATTCAAACGCGAGTTTTGGGCAGTGTGGAGTAGCACTTGTTGTTTGTCATTTCTCTGATCACAAATGCAGACAGGGTTTTATGTTTACACGGTGCGATGCAATGCAATGCAACGCGTAAAAAGACAGTATAAGTCATTATAATCAGTAATTATGACCCCACTGGATGCAACAAATGCCTAGTTTATAATGGGTTTTAATGTTTTTGTCTCGTCGCTCCGG
>NW_015505519.1:183004-183228 GCF_001515645.1 Sinocyclocheilus grahami | reverse complement strand
TAAACCACATAAACACATTTCATTACACCAAATACACAAAATAATGTTCTTTTTAGCAACATCATATGACCCCTTTAAGTAAGCCCAACTATTTAGATTTTACAGTGTACTACTGTAATAATTATAACAATTCTACACTATTTTTGTAAATAAATAATATATATATTTATATATATATATATATATATATATATATATATATTATATAATATATATATATATAT
>NW_015505519.1:181742-182778 GCF_001515645.1 Sinocyclocheilus grahami | reverse complement strand
ATAATGTATATATGAATTTTTATACTCTCACTGCGGGAGTAGGGAGTAGTAATCATCAGCGTCAGTGGTGTAGATGGTAAAGCGCAAACTTAGTGCAAATAGACACTCCGGGGGGAAAAAATCCATAGACGCTTATAATGCGTGTAACTGGCAACTCGACTGAGGCTGAGCCTGCGTCCTCAATCACAACTCGCTCAAGGGACGAGGCCATGTAACCTTTTCATGATGATAATATATATTTTTTTAAATCCAAATAGCTTGCTGAAATACTTGTGCGGCCGCCTCATCTACGTCAGCCATGCTGATCATGACCTGTCCCGGTGACCCTGATCGCGCCTGACCTGCCTTCCGTTTCCACTATACTCTCTCTCACACATACATACATTCTTCTCTTACATACAAATATTTTCTTCAGACATACATACATTCTATATATACATTATATATATATATATATATGTGAAAGGAGAATGTATGTATGTGAAAGCAAAAATATATGTATGTGAAAGGAAAATGTAAGTGTGTGAAAGCAAGAATATATGTATTTGAAAGGAGAATGTAAGTGTGTGAAAGCAAAAATATATGTATGTGAAAGGAGAATGTAAGTGTGTGAAAGCAAGAATATATGTATTTGAAAGGAGAATGTAAGTGTGTGAGAGTGCCAGAATGAATTATGGCTTGTACGGCCCGTCATACATACTCATAAACACACTCACACACACTCATATACATATACACATAAACACTCACGCACACTCACTCACGCACACTCATATACACACACACTCATAAACATTCACTCACGCACACTCATATACTCACACTCTCTCACGCACACTCATATACACATACTCATAAACACTCACGCACACTCACTCACGCACACTCATATACACACACACTCATAAACATTCACTCACGCACACTCATATACACATACCCATAAGCGCTCACTCATGCACACTCATATACACATACTCATACTCATAAACACTCACTCACGCACACTCATATACACATACTCATAAACACTCAC
>NW_015505519.1:176974-181051 GCF_001515645.1 Sinocyclocheilus grahami | reverse complement strand
ATTATATACATTAGATACCCGCTATTCGCCACTTACGCTAAATGTAATAAAATCAGAATAATATTGCGTTTTGGTGTTTACATTGTTATTTTTGGTTACTGATGTTTTAATCATGTTACTTGTCTGGCGGTAATGAAGAGTTAATGTCAAGCCCTGGAGTCTATGTGCCGGGGCTCAGCCCCAGACGTCCCGGCCCAATTTAAACCCTGGTCTTATGTAGCATGATGCTACAGTGTGCATGAATGGTCACATAACACGCGCTTTCGGTCTTGTAGTATGAACGGACATCTTCATATGACTGAAACTCTACACATCTCCCGCGCTACTCTCCATTGGAAATGAATGACTTTCGGTCTGTCATTTGTCGGAGATAGTGGAAAGCCGGCTTGAATCGCAGTGGAAACGTCAGTATGACGAGGATCGTTTTCATTTTAAAACAAAAGCGCACCAGTGTAAATGTAGCCTTACAGCTACGGGGGCTGGGACGCATTCACACTAAATACTCACGTGTGAGCCACATCTCTGAGTGTCACAGTCGCGGACCAACTGTGCAGACCTATCGGTGTATTAGGCTATAGTAAGATACCACGAGCAGACTGCTCCGTACGTTTTCGCATCGCTCTCGCTGATGTCAAACACTGATCGATCTGCGCCTTACTGACGTTGATGAGATTAACCCCTTATGTATCGAAATTTGGTACCGAACGACGAGACGTTTTTCGATACTCGATAGTATCGAGGCAATTCGGTCGGTGCCTAAAAAGTATCGAACTCGATACACAGCCCTACCCAGTATAGTGATATATAAAATCCTCAAAGCTCACAGACACGAAAAAATTTGAGTTCAAGAGGTGATTTCATTGATTTCAGATGTAAAAACTACAATTTCTAAAAATGTAGCTTATTCTGGTAGCCATTAGAAAGAGGGATTCTTCCACAGAGGACAGATGCCCTTGGTGAACAGTATAAAAGTCAGATCCACCCTCTCAAATGCAGCAAAGAGCACAGGAAAGGTCTGATGCCTTTCGGCTACAGCACTTGAACAGTTTCACTCTGTCACATTGCACAGCTAATCTGGTGCCAATTCCCTGAACTCTATCACACCCTGCCACTGCGCTTTCTCCAAGGCCCTCCAGACAGCCGTCCATCAACCTCTTGGCATTCTGGGACAACACAAAGTAGACACGCTGGCTCCTTTCGAGGTGACGGTACTCAGAATTGCCAATAAAAGCAGTGCTGTGGCCATTTGTAATGCAGCGGGGAGTTCAGCAGTGTGTTATATAAGAATCACCTGTCGGTATTAAGCACAGGTAGGTGATATCGGGTTTGCTTCAAGCTATTCTAGATCCAGAATACTCACTACATAAAAACAGCGCAAATACATAAAATTGAACATACTATGTCCCAAAAATTATAAAAATGTCTTTACATTAGATTAAGAAACAAAATATTAAACCAACTGATATTTATTTGAAAGAAAAAAACTAGAAGCACACCTTTTAGGCATCATTTCTTAAAAAGGTATTTTTAGGTTTTTAAATGATAAAACAACAGATGTACTGTTCAAAATAAAGACGAAGCTTATTTTGACATTTAAGCTACAATTAATGTATGAATGTAATTGGATTGGATTAGGCGACTAAATATCAAAGTTTTTTGAGACACACACACACACACACCTATATATACAGTAGATATTGTATGAAAGTCATTGCATTAAACTGGGCGACAAAACTATTATAGCATAATAATATTTATTTGAAAGAAAAATTGCGCAAGCACACTTTTTAAGCAAAATATTTATAAAAGAAGGTTGGATTAAAGTTTTAATGTTTTTGAAGTTATAACAATATAACAAATATTATTGGTGTACATTTTACAATAAAATACCATTTCAGCTTTTCTACTTCAAAATGTCATGTTTAATTCAGTGTTACTTGCGGTCTCTTTTTGAAATGTATTTAGTGAAAATTCTTACAACACTTTTTTCTTTGTGCATTGTTCAAAATAACAATAATAATAATAATAATATAATTTGGTCACTTAAGCAACACTTAAAAACATCATTGCATAGACATACTGTAGATTAGATTTAGTAACAAAATATCAAGCCAAGCGACATTTATTTGAAAGAATGACAAACACACTTAAGAATATATTTTTTTTTAGGTTTTAAATGATAAAAAACCAAACACAAGCTATTTGGACACTTCAACACCTGTGTGAATTTGAGGAGGATGACTTCATACATCCACTTATAATCACTGTGGCTCCAGTTAAAAGTGCATGCTATTAAATAGCAATTTAGAAAGTTAATTCTGAGAAAATCTCAAGCAGCATTTGTTTACAGATGCCACTTAATGAAATTACATTCAGACAGGTTAAGTGTCACTCGAGTGTCCGAATACCTTTTGAGGGTCACTGTATACACACACACTCTGTCACAACCCAAAGGGGCACCTCTGTGTGTGTGTGTGTGTTCTGGTGACAGCTGCTGGATCCGGGGAGCGAGTGTGCTAAGCTGAACGATGAGGTGAGACATGGCTGTATTGCACCTAACGAGCAAACTTTCCAGCATTGGCCAGAGGGCATGGCACAGGCAAACGAACAATGTGTATGCATGCGCATGGCAACCAGGCATTTACACACCATAAACACTCTGTAAACGCAGTACGGTGGACAAGGTCACCAGAGAGGACTAACCTCCTCCATTAACCTCCTCCTCTTCCAAAACGGACAGTACATCTACCGAGCCGAACGGCACACACGATGTCCCGTTGCATTGGGATTATGGTAGTGAGAAGAACTAACAAGCTATCTAATGCACATTCAGAAAGATCTGAGGAACTATGAGATGAAGGAGTTGCTTAAAATAATTGGTTTATGCTTGATTAGTCCTGGTTTAGACGCACAGCTGTAGTGTTCACCAGCAAAACCTCTTCAAAAAGTCGTTTTGATGAAGCTGAATCATGGACATCATTTTATAACAACAACCCTCAAACTTTGGCATCTAGTGTGCATTTTAAAGACTTTTTAGACATTGGCGTGGTTTTGGTCAAGTGGCGGTCATCCAGACTTCGCCAAAAACAGTTTGGCTTTGGCTGGAGGCTCCGTTGAAATCAGATGCCATCATAATGCCCTCTCCATTCCTCATGTCCTCTTCAAGCTCTTAGAGCTTCTCTGACTAGTGAACAGAGCTCCTTATAAGGAAGAGAACTCGGGATGTTTTTATCTCAAAATAGAACTCAAACAATGAGGGAAAAAAGCTCAAATATGCAAGGAAGTTCACAGAGCCCCCTGAGCTTGCTCTTAAACCACAGTTTGAAGATGATTATAGTCTATTAGGACATAGGTATCACCTTCTCAATGGAAC
This sequence comes from Sinocyclocheilus grahami, assembly GCF_001515645.1. Classification (NCBI taxonomy): domain Eukaryota; kingdom Metazoa; phylum Chordata; class Actinopteri; order Cypriniformes; family Cyprinidae; genus Sinocyclocheilus; species Sinocyclocheilus grahami. The sequence continues at coordinate 177,678 of NW_015505519.1, read as the reverse complement.
CGGTCATTTAGCACATGCTGTCCTGGCCGCAAAATCAAGAGAACATCGCAACACAATATTTGTATTAATCCACCAGTGAGACAGAGCTGCCGGATACAGTTACAGAGTAAATTCAACCAGGGCTGAAAGGTTCAGTAATGGGGAAATGATTTATTTAGTCATTTATTAGAAATGCATGCAAAAGCAAGAAAAACAATATATTAAGCACAAGTACAGTTTGCAAATATTTCTGTTTTGCTTGTTTAGATTCTCACAAGCCTACTTGGCACATGCAGCAGGGAAAAGCTTAGCAAAATGTGTCACCTTAAAATAAATGCACAATTTTTATCATGAGACAATAAATTTAGGCAAGGCCCATAATATACCTGTAAGTAAGAGATGCACATGAAAAAAAAAAGATTAAAAAACGATTTAAAGAATATTTAAAAAACGATTAAAATATGATTTTTAAAGTTAAAAGTGTTTTCTCAGGGGAAAGTTAATTTTATAAATTTTTATCCATGCAAACTTAATGTCCATTCAAATGTAAATAGGATTATAGTAAATAAAATGAATCAATACATTAAATTAGTTTATTAATTTTTTTAATTTAGTTTAGACCTTCATTTGCCCTCAGTGTAAAATCTGACAAACAAAAACAAATATAATAAAAATAAATACAGCAATAATATCAATACTCTATCAACTAATAAATATATACATTT
>NW_015505519.1:157035-176887 GCF_001515645.1 Sinocyclocheilus grahami | reverse complement strand
AAAAATATATATATATATATATATATATATATATATATATATATATATATATATATATATATATATCTGTATACTGTATATATAAATGTAATATTATTTTAAACCTGGATAAATTTATTTTAATTTTGCTTCCAATTTAAGATTTAATAAAGATGTAATATTTAATAAATAAATAATCGTATAAATACTTATATAATCCATTAAAACCTAATTTTGGTATGCTGCTCTTATGTAAGGATAAAGGCTTGTAAATCTACTTCCAAATAAAAAAAATTAGAGAAAGAAAGCGAGAGCTCAGACCCCTCCTACGCATCTCTTTTCTTTTCTCTCTCCTCCTCTACTCCACCCCTCCACTTTTTCTGCCATAAACTTTCGAACTCCACATTGCTGCCACAGACCCTCCTTTCCTCTAAAACCAGAGCAACAGGATTGAATCCCAATACTCTCCATCTACAGATTTAGGTAGGTAACATTTTCTTGTATATCAGTTTCAAGATGGCCCACAATGTTTGTCTAGTCGTCAAAGATTAGTTTATCTAGATTTTATCCTTGACAGTTACCACATTTGACTATTGTGTCTAGTGCTGTTTGATGAGCATCTCTTCATAAACATAGCATTCTTAGGATGCCGTGTCAAGTTAAAAACAGTTTGACTTTTACAAATGCACCTGTGGAAAAAAAGAGAATGGAGTCACTTGAATCCAAAACCAGCCTAAATTCAAAGGTCTTTATTAATATGATTTAGTTGATGAGGCTATTTACCATTGAACGCTCCGTGCATATGCATTTCCACAAGCAACAATGCAGTTAATATATTTTTGTGATAAATAATCAGATCAGTTACCCTTTGTATTTTATATTCATAACTTTACACAGCAGTGGACGATGTGTCCGAATGCACAGAGTCAGAGATTAATCAGAGTTTTGATGTTTGGGTCTGTGCCGCTCTGTGTGCTCACGATAAACAGCGAGCCAGACTCATTCTTCTCCCGACACAAATCGGGGAGACGTGACCTAGACTGTCTCCGACCTATACACAACACCCCACATTTACACTCCGCTGGGAGCTCTGACAGCCCTTCATTTCAGCACAAATGAGCTCGCTGCATTCACTGCGGCCCTGCAGAGGAGGAAAGGTTAACTGCATACAGAAGTCCGTTAAAGCAGGAACCACACCACAGCTTGCACGCATCCAATTGTGTTGGCTCTCGCATAAGACTGAGGCAAATATCGAAGCAATAAAGATGCACGAAAGAAATGATGATGCTTGCACAAAAATGATATACATTATATGTATTTGTACCAACATTTGTAGCAACTGCCTTATTATTCTGCAAACACATGTTCACCTTCATAATAATATATGATTGCATAATTTATTATCATGAATTTATTAATCAATGTAGAATTAATTCATTCTTTTATTTTACTATTAAATTAACTAATAATCCGTAACATTTATTTAATAATTTCATGTAAAGTATGTGAAATATGTGACCCTGGATCACAAAACCAGTCTTAAGTGTCAATTTTTTGATATTGAGATTTATACATCATCTGAAAGCTGAATAAATAAGCTTGGATAGTTAGGATAGGTCCATATTTGGCCGAGATATTGAGAAAATCTCCTTTTAAAGTTGTCCAAATGAAGTCCTTAGCAATGTATATTACTAATCAAAACTGAAGTTTTGATATATTTACGGTAGGAAATTAACAAAATATCTTCATGAAACATGATCTTTACATAATATCCTAATGATTGTTGGCATTAAAGAAAAATCTATAATTTTGACCCATACAATGTAATTTTGGCTATTGCTACAAATATACTCCAGTAACTTCAGACTGGTTTTGTTCTCCAGGGTCACATATATAATATCACCAAACATTATATATACTTTTTTATAAATGTATATTATTTTCATAAAAAATTTAAAAATGATATTTTATCAGAAAATATTCTCAATTTTATATAATTTATATTACATATATAATGCTCATGCTATCTTGTATTGCATAAAATAATATACATGTATATATATATATATATATATATATTAAAGTAAGTTTAATATGTTTTTTTTATAAGTTTATGAAATTGAACTTGATTTTGTAAAGTCAGTTTAATGTAATTTAAGTTAAGTTTTGCACAACCAAGTTAATTATATAATCTATAAAAGTTTAAGGCTGCAGATGAACTTACGTTTTTAAGTTGAATGAAACTGCAGTAAATGTGAAATTCTCTCAGTGAGAGAATGAATCTGCTGTATGACTTTTAAACTGATTTGCTTCACTTTTGTCCAGTATTGCATCTCTACAACACTTGTTTCAGACTTCCCACTTCTTCACTAACTGAACTGTAAGAAATTATATCATTATCTAAAAGATCTGAAGCTTCAAAGCAATAAAGTGAAATATTAAATATCAATATGTGACTATCAGCACAGCCCTAGTGTGCATGGCCAAAAATGTCTGTCCTAAAGCCAGTTGAACAGGCACTGTCCTACCTGTTAAGAGTCATGCTCTCAGAGGCATCACCAAGCCACAAAACCCCCCCACTGCATTGCTCCACAATGCCATCATGGAAAGTTCAGCATTGAGGCCAACTGAGTGCACTCACTCTGCCTCACGTCGACTTATTTGTACAGCAGAGAGTAAAAAATATGCACATTAGCATGCACAGGCTTGGGAAATCTCCGAACCAGCCTTTCAGATGATTTCCTTCTTCTGTGCGATTCCATCTTATTTTTGCTCCGCTTGTTTTATTTTTTCACAACTTTCTTGGCTCTCTCTGTGCATTTCAGTGCAGACGAGTTGACATTTTTTGCCAAAGGATGACTTGAGAGTTGAATAGCCATACGAGGAAGGGTCTCTTAAACATATGACCTGCTCGATACCCTCCTAAGGAGATTGTTAATGATCTTATCATTCCCAGCGGTAAATGCGGACATGACTCCTGACTGGCTAACTAGAGTGCTGGAATTCTGGTGCCCTGTGGTGTTGACAAACATCTCTCCAAAGCCTGTCGTCACCAGCAGCGGGTTTATCTCCTCTGTGTCACGTGCGGCCTGTGTTGGGCGCCTGAATGGACTGCTCCACTCCAGGCTTCACTGTCAGTCACTCGTACACTTAACGTCTTTGTTCAGTGACACCGGTCAGCTGGACGCAAGAATCACTATGAAAACAAGCGGTGGGGAAGTGTAGGTTGTACTTTTCTGTAGCTTAGTGTCAATCATTCCGCTGACAAAACATTGAAAACATGGCTTTTCATGTTGAGATGAGACTCTTAAGACTTATACGGAGCAAAATACACAATGCAAACCCTGCAATTATTAACATTTCAAACAAACCATTTTCCTAAGACTTTTCAGGTGTTTTTCCTTCAATCATTAAACAAAAACAGCCAACTCTAGTAGGGATGTCCAAAATCACATAATTTAAATAGTGTCGTCTTGGTGAGTCGTTTGAACAACTAGTTGACTTAAAGAAGCTCTGTATACAGGTTTCCCAAACTTTCTGATCAATAAATTGCTAGGATTCATGATATTTACCACACATTTTCCAGTTGTTTGTAGGGCTGGGACAATAAATCGATGCATTGCGATTCGTGGATCAATTCTGAGATTTTCGGAATGCATCGTGATTCTCTCTCGAATCGATTCTGAGCTTAGTTTTTAACAGCAGATGGCACTCTAGGCTAGTTTTTAACCGCACACTCAGAAGCTCACGAAGAAGAGCGCTTGTGCGTTCGGCTGAGTAATGTAAGTGGTTAAATGTACTTGAACGTTGGCTTTTATGATGCAATATTAATGTAAACACAGCCCACTGTGAACATCCTTGTAATTCGCTTCAACCTTTTCGAACTTTATGAATGATTATTTTGGGTTCAAGTGGTGTGTGTGTAAGAAACTGGAAGCAAGCAGAATACGGCTATTTCTAAAGCACGCAGTGCCATCTGCTGTTAAAAACTAAGCTCAGAATCGATTTACGAAAGAAACGCGATGCCTTCGGAAAATCTCAGAATCGATGCAGAATCATTTCTCGATGCTTCGATTTATTATCCCAGCCGTTCGTGATGAGGATTTTTAAAAATCATTGCATAAAGATCACAAAAAAGTTACAAAGTAATTTCTAGCAAAATAATTAAAGCTAGGGGTGGCTAATATACAATAGAACCGATTAATCAGTAGGAATTGGTCAACCGTGGAATTTGCGCATTGTTTTAAGCATTGCAGTTCAAAAACAAGTGATTTTGAAACACAATCAGCAGCGAAAGAGAACTCATTTCGCTGTATGCGCGCACTGTTTCTGAGCGCTGTCATGGAGTGTGGGAGTTTTGAACGGAGTTATTTTTGTTGCTTTAGGCCTTGAAAAGATTAAATACACACTTTTATGTGTCAAAATGCCCAGCTTTGCAAGCATCCTCGTAAACACAGTAATTTAGGTTTTAAGTGAAAGCAAACTGCCGAGAAAGAAAACGTGTAACAGTATTTTGGATCCGGGCAGCTCTTAAAGTGACAGCAGTCTAATATTCCCGCTTTCTGTCTTTTATGTTAATCAAACAACAAAAGAGAGAAAATCTCTCACTGCTCTTGACTGAATCACTTTTGTAGCTTTAATAAGAAGAAATATATATTTAATTTACACAGTAAAGAATATGCAGTGATTTTATACATTTGATTATACTTTATACAATGTATGTAGCATTTCTTATTTATTTGTTCTATTGTAGTTTTTTGTCCTATTGCTTGTAATTAGTTTCCAATTCTTATTTAATCGCTGACTGTTTACTTGTCTTCAGTGAGCTGGAGTTTTTTCTTTTCTTTTTAATTTAGGTTAGTATTACTTTTTTTGTGATATTGACACTGGTGACAAGAATTCTGAAATTTCTACGGTATCTAAAATTTAGATATCATAAAGACCTTATTTAAAGCAAAAATAACTCTATCGTGATATTACCTTGAAATAAAATTACTCATATCGTGATATAAGATTTTGGTCATATCACCCACTCATATTTAGAAGAGAGAATAAAAAGAAAAATATTGACTATACAAATTGCCACCACTTTGTTTTTCCATGACCATTTAGGATTTGATCAGTTATATCCATTCTTCCAGTCGTGATATTCACACTTTTGGAGGTGTTTAATTAGGCTGGGTTTGGCTGTACATGACTCCAGCTGGGTGTATTTTTTTAGGGGTCATATACAAGATGGATTGTTGTGTTGTAAGACAAGTTTTAATTTGACTTCAAATGTAAATCAACTTAAAAACCCAATGTTCATGGTGTGAAGTGTTCAAAACAACACAAAGTAAACATCTAAAAAACCGCACACTGAAAGCACGTCAAATTGATGTAGCTGCTAAAAATATTAATAGAAAAAAGAAAATGCAAAATCCAAAACAAGTCAACCTGACTTACATATTAGTCAGTTGTTGTAGTTAACAATAGTAACCCATCCCTAATTTAAAGTGGAACAGACTAAAACAAGAAGTACACCATTTTCCTGTCAAGAAGCAATGTAAACAACATAAATTGTGGAAATGCATAAATTGTTGAACATACCATGCATGCCATTAAAGGCCTGTTTTATGTCTTTACAAGTTGTTGCAAAGGAACAGGTTTCTGTCAAGCACGATCAGACAGGTCACTACCAAAACAACCAATCCTACACATCCTGTTTCCCATTAGGCTAAAGTAGTCACGGCCTACATATCCAACAACAACAACATCATCCCAGGCCTTCATGACTCTCTTGGTGATAAGTTGTACTTGGTAAAATAGAGTCCGGCTCCTGAGGGATTCTGGGTAAGTCCTGGCCACAGTTTCAGTGGAATATTGCGACCGCCAAAGGTCATTCCTAAGAATAACCTTACTGCGGGCGAAGCAGATAATGCAACACAGCGGCCAATGAGAACACAGGCCACAGGTGCTTCTGCGTCCACGATGCTGCCGAATGCATCCGCAAGACAGAACTCCCTACAGATCTGAGGAGACAGAAATGAGCAGCAGTCTGAAAGAGCGAGATAAGCACTTCTAAGACGAGAGCTCTGCTAATACGCAAAGATTTATAATCAAGGCCACTTTATCTTTCAGTGAAAACAGGGCTTCATCTAATCTTTCTGGAGGCGAAGTGCTAAATCCTGATTTAGGCTGTTTTGTACACATGTAAAATCATCAATATAAAACGTCTTTCTGAAATCACCTCTTTCTATTTACTCAGAGCCAAGACGGGACAATGAAAAGAAATAAGCTCACTCCTACACTGCAAAGACAGTTATATAAAGACACAATATGTGCTGCTGAAGTCTCATCTAGCAATCGTTCAATAATAATAGGTTAATGACGTTGCACTCAAAGTATGATAGACCAAGGCTTTGTACAAGTGCATCTAAGCAAGAGTAAGACTGTAAAATTCACTCTGAAAGAAGAACCCAGACCCCTGGGGTTTTAATTTTAGGAACCTGTCAAGCATCTTTCTTTTAGGTGACACATCTGAAACTTAACGATTTAGGGCATAGACATGCTCTGTTTGAGACTAAAACCCTGACTTGCATCAAAGTTGGCAAATGCATTGAATGCTATAAAGAGTCAGTGACAGTGTGTGCCGATCAAACTACTTCAACTTTGACCTCTGACCTTTTAAAGCACAGCTGATGATCAATGGAAAAGTCTCACAGTGTACATTATGGTTCAAATATTCGGGGTCAGTAAGATTTATTTTTTTTTTTTTTTTAAAGAAATGCATTGCTTTATTCAGCAAAAATGCATTACATTGAAATAAATCAAACCAAAAGACCATGAAGACAATTATAATGTTATAAAAGATTTCTATTTCAAATAAATGCTGTTCATTTCTATTCATCAAGGTATACTGAAATAAATACAGAATGACCGTTTCTACAAAAATATTAAGCACCACAACTGTTTTCAACATTGACAACAAGTGCATTAAAAAAGAAATTCATTTTTTTAATTAAAATTTGTAATTGTAATGTCACAATATTATTGCTTTTACTGTATTTTTAATATTCACCAAATTCAGACTTGTTAAGCATAAGAGACTTCTTTCATTAAAAAAATCCTACTGACCTCAAAGTTTTGAATTGTAGTGCATACAACAATTTAGTCTCAGTACAATACAAGCAATGATTAAAAATAAGTTTTTATTTACTTTTTATTAACTTATAATTTAAAATTTATGAAGAGATCTTGACGTTAATGCATCATAATTCTGTCTATTTCTTTGTAGTCATAGTACCATCATTCTTTAACTAAAATTTTGTGAATCGTTTTGTGATGCATTCAACGTTTTTCCTGTTCCAAGTTCAAATCTGTACATGTTCACACTGTATACACCTGACAATTTCTTGCTACATTGTAAAAACATGTGAAAGTCCAAGTAGCCTTTTACATTTCTATAATGCTAATCATGTGAAATGACCTTTAAAGTGATAGTTCACCCCAAAAAAAAAAAGGCAGGCAGAGCTGGGTTAATTTTTACAATTACTTACAAATTGTAATCCGTTACGGATTCCAAATTCCATGGCAAAAATTGTAGTTAGTAACGTAATCCATTACATTACACATTTTAGGTAATATAATCAGACTACTTTTAGATTACTTTTGAATTTGATTATGGCATTCAGATTACATGTAGATTTACCCATTCCACAGAACACAAAATAAGATATTCAGAGGTCCATGTTATTTGGACCCCAATGTTCTTCAAAATATCTTCTCTTGTGTTCTGCAGAGGAAGTCAGTCATACAGGTTTGGAACGACATGAAGGTGAGATGATAGATCTTTCATTTTTGGACGAACTATCGCTTTAAGGATGCTATATGGTGTCAAAACCTTCTGAAATATCTACCAAACCTGCATGACACGTGTGAATCTGCATGCACATTCACTCTTTCATCTCCTGCTCCTTTCCCTCAGCCAACCGAATCACGTCCTCCATCACTACAACAACCAGCACTGCTTCCTCCTCACACGGCTCTCCACTCCACCTCGCGGTACTGCCGTCCTTCTTCCTCTCTCTTCCACACTAATCCATCCCACCCACCCCTCCTCGACATGGAGAAGGTGCAGCACATCACGCGGGCGGCCATTCGGCGGGCGTCCACCATGGAGATTCCCCAGCAGGCCAAGCAAAACATGCAGGAGCTCTTCGTCAACTTCTGCCTCATCCTCATCTGCCTGCTGCTCATCTACATCATTGTCTTGCTAATGTAAGCGGGAGGGGCAACAGGTTACCCACTAGCCAATGAGGGCGAAGGACTGTACATAGGGGCCAATCGTGTCGTAACTAGACAGTCAGATGATTAAAATGCCAATATATTTGATAATGTATAATTTAATTTAATTTGGGCCAAATGCTAAGGCAGCATGACATGTACCCTAACCAGAAGAGAGCGGACGAGGCAAAATTAATAAAGTAAATATAAATACGGAGTATAATTAAACACATTTAATTTAATACTGACAAAAATAGTTACATTGCTGTTCAAAAGTCTGGGGTTAGTAAGTTCTGTTTCTATTTTTTTTAAAGAAATGAAAACGTCTGTTCAGCATAGATGCAATAAATTGATCAAAAGTGACAGTAAAAGACATTTATAATGTTAGAAAAAAATCTGTTCTTATATCCTTCAATTTGTCAAAAAACTAAGAACTGAGAAAAATGTATTGCAGCTTCCACAAAAAATATTAAGTAGCACAACTGTTGAACATTGATAATATTAAAGGGGTCATTATGATGCAATTTCAAGTTTTCATTTCTCTTTGGAGTGTTACAAGCTGATTGTGCATAGATAAGATCCCTGAAGTTGCAAAGACTAAAGTCTCAAACCCAAAGCTTTTCCTTTTTGGGTGAACTATCCCTTAAGAGAACCAGTTATTGTTTGTTTATATGACTCTGTCTTATCAGAAAAGCTCATGTCAGTCTGTCAATCATGTTTAGCTCTTTCCACGGCATGTGAGAGACCAGTGTGATGTAACCTGCTCATCCTCCTTTTCACTGGCAAACAAGAAGAACCTCCAATTGGGGCCGATCACACTCAGGATACACTTCCACACAGCTGAACGACCCAGGAAATCTCCATCCCATCACTATGGATCTGATCAATAACCGAGGACTAAACCTGCTGCTCAACTTCCTGCTTATTGTTGTGGCTCTACTGCTCATGCTGATTCTGGTCAAGCTCATGTGACCCGAAATGGTCAGAAACAAGAATTATTGGTATAAGAGGGACGTATGTTTCAGAGACTTCTACGCTCTCTACCTCCAAAACCAATTTAAGGTTCCTTACATGACCAGAAGAACCTGTGCAAAATGATTGACAGGCCGAGAATGTTTCTGATTGGCTGATTTTCTGATGTAGACTTTTCCCCTTTATAATTTTGTTTTTCACTGTCACAGAGACTTTCTCAGGGCACATATTTCACTCATTTGAATCAGATAGTAGGGACGTTTTGAAAGCCTGGTGTTAAAAACATCAGTTAACAACTTTAGCGTATGATACACGCTTTGCTAGATCTTAATGGAGGAGTAAGGTATATGCTAAAAACTGATCAAAAATGCTGGTACATAGTAGTTACCAAAAACAAAGTGTCACTGCGCCCTCTAGTGGTTGCTGCCTCTTACATCTCAAAACCAACAACAATTCCAAAACAATGGAATTTAGATCAAAATTAGAACTTTTTCTGTGAACAGCAGGTTTGGATTCAAGTACATGGTCAAATGAATTAAATATTCGATGAAAATATAGATGAGCACTCAAATCACACCGCACACCACTGACAGTGACACTATTAAAAATCTGTATTTTCCTGCAAAAAAAAATAATATAAAAAAAAGAGCTGTGGATGTACTCCTAATAATAAATTGAAGGACACAGTCATGGTTTTAATAAGAATACGCACTGGTTTGCCTATTATATGATCAATGTACTCTTTATATATTATTTTCTGCAATCACTAAGTTCTTGTTCAAATCTGTGTGAATATATCTATGAAATACTTGTACTCATATATGGGAAGGAATTACTGTGCAGTGCAGGCATTTGAGAAATAAGACAATAAAAGCAAGTGCTGCGAATAAAACACTTACACTGATAACAATATGTGTCTCTTTGTGAGCTGAATAAGACATCTTGAGTCTCAAGCAAAGAATATGAAAGATATCAGCAAATATTGAAGTCCTGCAGAGTCCATTTGGAACAAACACTTGGTCTTTACCAAAAACAGACACCCGGCACAGGAGACCATATCAACATGAAATCAATCTAATCTACTTTCTTAATGCATGCTCATGGTCATATTGGGCATGATTGAACCGTTATTCAATTATTATTTGCACATTATTTCAATCATAACCTTGTTCTGTCTCTGAAATGACTTTTATTATCGTTTGACGTCAAGAATCCATCTTACTCTTCAACCCCTCCAACTACCAGGCTCCATTCTGGTAAGTAGGGCTGTGGCGATTCGTCGACTTTATTCGACTATTAAATGCATAAAATATAAAAATTACAAAAGTATAACAAAAAATAAAACCTGAACTAAAATGAAATTAAAACAAAAACTAAAAAAAATAATTTAATAATGACTAGTAATAATTAATACATGCGATAATAGTATATAATTAATACTCAAATATTACTGGTGTGGATGTTATCTGAAACATCCCTTAAACACAAGTTGTATTTAAAAAAAAAAACACTTCTGTTTCTGAGTCTGATAAATGAAGCATATTTGCTGTAAACAGGACAATTCACCTACCACCGTCTGTCCAGCAGAAGGCGCTGTGAACCAACTTTTATAAAACATTTCTCCATCTTTGCATTCCCTGTCAAAGCAATTGCAAACTGACCTGTGGGAGTTCCGCTTCCTGTCGTAGTCGCTCTCGCTGCTGCTTATTTGCTGTAAACAGGACAATTCACCTACCACCGTCTGTCCAGCAGAAGGCGCTGTGAACCAACTTTTATAAAACATTTCTCCATCTTTGCATTTCCCTGTCAAAGCAATTGCAAACTGACCTGTGGGAGTTCCGCTTCCTGTCGTAGTCGCTCTCGCTGCTGCTGTTCCTGCTGCCACGAGCCGCATCCCTCCGGTCCCGGCCGGTACTCCATCTGCTCGCTCAGCCACATCTGAGTCCTTACAGCCGGCTGGATGGGCGACCCTCCCACGGTCTGGTGCCTGAGCGTGGGACCTCTCTGCCCGGGCCCGGCCAGGCCGATGGTGGGCGTCTTGCTCTCTGGTAAGGCACTGTAGGTGAGGTCTAACGTGCTGGGCTTGAGCGGAGAGGAGCAAGATGAGTCCGTTTTCCCCAAGGTGTTACTGCTGCCCAGGTCGTACTTCGTAAAGTCAGAGTTGGTGGAAAGTTTGTGCAGGCTCTCAGAGAGAAAGCCGTCTGAATAAAGAGGGTCCTGTCGGTAGCCGTAGAGCACACCTCGATCCAGGGATCCGTGTGGGTCCATGCGGTACGACGGTCTCCCGGGAGGGGTGGACTTTTCCTGGCCGGTAAGACGGGTGAGGGAGGACCAGCGGCGCACCGGCCGGGGGTCTTTCATGTCCAGGGGGCTGTCGAGGGGAGAAGGGAGCTGGCAGCTACTCCAGGGGCTGGTGGGGGCAGAGGGCACGCTGAGTTTGGAGCTGGACGGAGATGGCATGACGTGGGCCGTGGGGATGGGACCTTGCGAGCGCAGAGGCTGGAAAGACAATGTGCCGCTGGAGCTGGAGTGGTCTGGAGACAGACAGAAAGAGAGACTATATTTTAGGCTTAACTAACAATGTTAATGCTCCTGCTAAGGTCAGGTGTTACTAGAAAACAGAACTTTAGTTTGAATGTAAACACATTCTGGGTGTCACTGTTTTTCTGTCAGTAGGAAAACAGGTAGCTGGCTTGTTATGGATGAAAAAGAGCACCCTCTACTGAGTGCAGCAATAAATTACAAGATCCACCTCCCTTAGTTCATTACCAACTCAAACAAGCTTTACAATAGAAATGAACTACACATTTTCCTGAACAGCATAAACCCCAAGAATAAAATGAGATAGTGTTATAAATAAGTATAAAATAAATAAATAAATAAAAGTGTTATAAACCAGTGTTAAAAATGATTCGATATTATTCTTACAAGGGCTGAAATGAAATAAAATAGAATATAATAAAATCAGTGTTATACATAAGTGTTAATTATGATTGGACATTATTATTATGTGGGCTGGAAAGAGTGAAAATAAATAAATACATATGTTGGATATTATTCTTATAAGAGCAGAATAAAACAGAATAAAATAAGTGTTAATTAAGATTGGATATTATTCCAACGAGTGAAAACAAACACACAAACAAACAAATAAATAATAATGTTAAAAATATTATTATGTAGACTGAAATGAGTGAAAATAAAAAACAAAATAAATAAAACAATAGTGTTATAAATTAGTGTTAAAATGACTGGATATTACTCTTATGAGGACTGGAATGAGTGGAAAAAAATATATATTAAAAAGTTTTTTTTTTAATTTTTTTATTTATTTTAATAAAATGTTCAATTAAGCAGTCATGTGGATAAAACCAATATACTGTGCATCAGACAAATGCTTCTCACAGTCAACTGAAAAGAGAAAAGTCTCATTTGAAAGAGTGGAAGTGAAGTGTTTTTTCACCCCCTCAGAACTGTTTTTAACGCCCTTGTCTGAAAGGTATTACACAGAAACGTTTGGAGTGACACAAGCCTCTGATGATTACAGGAAATGAGACATACTGGAACACAAATGAAGTATTTCACATTCCATTTTTATTCTTCCTGAGAGACTAGAATGACTGAAAGTAACTGGATGGAGATGACCTAATACTGACCCTGCCCACAGTCCTCCAATATCCCATCATGCACTAGGGGATTCCCCCGATCACATAGCCTCTCTTTCATGCTTTAAAAACAAAAACACAAACTCTGTGAGAAAACACGTCATGATAAACAGTGACTGAACTCATCTGACTGTGAGTCACTGCAGGAGAATAACACTCATCAAACATACTATTCTTATATAAGACTATCAGACTTTAAATCTATGACGATTTGATTCAAAGCAATATATAAATTGTTGTTCGAGCATATTATTAAAGTTATATTTATAAGGGATGCACCAATATGGCGGAAACATGTACAATAGTCTATAAAGGTATTTAACAGACTAAATTAATATAATAATATATATTTTTTAACTATGTCATGGAATGTTGCAATAGATACATGTACAATGAAATGCAAAAATTAATAAATAATTATTTAAAATGTAAATTAAAATGTATGCAAAATACCACATTAAATAGCCCTAAAAATAAAACACACAAAATACAAAATAAACTGCACACCTTGAAGCAAAATATAGCGGATTCAATATATCATAAAATGATGTTGCATTCAATAAATATGCATAATGAAAAGTCAGTAAAATTACATTTATGCATTTACTAAATGTATTTATTTATTTATGCCTACATTGCATAGTAATTTTATTAATGCAACATTCCACAAAGTATTTTATGATAATATTTATTTATAAAGATTTATCTCTTCTAAATCTCTCCATAATAATCAACATCATTGCAAATATTATAAATCTATACTGATGTGTCTACCTGTTTTTTTTAAAAAGCTCTATTTTTTTAAATAATCAAAACAGAACAAGGGGATAACTACTATTTAAAATAAACAATAATTTAATAAAAAATAGTCAGAATTGAAAAACAAATAAATCCAGGTTATTTGCTTATCTCCTTTAATTGGTGTAATCTACTGTAGTCACATTAATACAGGAATAATAGAGATGCACCGATTGCAATTTTCTTGGTCGATTCCGATACCGATTTTTGCCGATTCCGATTTTCTTTCTAAGAACTATAACTGACAGCATATACAAACAAAAATCTACTTTTATTCAACGCAAAGTTTTATTTTCATTAAAAAAACACTAGTAAAAAGTCAGTAATAAAATAAGAACAAATAAATAAATTGCAAACAACAGCACAAATAAATGCAATAGAATAAAGAGAGCTATGAAACAAAGTTTTTCAGGTCAAGTAAGTAATAACACATCCAGTGTTATTTTACATTTGATTACTTTAATTTCTGTAGTCTTCACTGTAAAAATTAAATTATAATTTTGTATGTATTTGGACATTTTAGCGCAGTTAGCCACTCATTTTGGTATTTGTGGCTCACAAGCTGTTTGAGACGGAGTGTGGCTTGTGCGCTCCACTAATATTGATCAGTGGTGGTGCGCGTGCGTTTGGTGTAAGCGTGAAACCTGCGGGAATGACTAAAATAATGCGCAATACAAGCACTATTTAACCGGAGCGAATGAGACGTGTGTGAGAGAGAAGGGGTCGTCAGAGAGATGAGATCGAGAATGTGCGGCTGATGTTATTGCCTGTGCCGCTGGTAACAAAACGGATTGGCCGGTCACAATCTGGGCCGATCATGAGGAAAATCGTCCGATTCCGATCCCTGGCCGATCGATCGGTGCATCTCTAATGAATAATAAATAAATCTTCTTGACTTGAATAAAATCAGTTCATTTAGATGTTCTAATATTAGGGTACATGACAAAAAATTTTTACACTGTAAATAAACCAGCAATAACCAAGCACACTACAACAGACAATGACAGGAAATGTGAATCCAAAAAAGGATCTAGAAATGTATATCTCAAATAAATACTGCTATAATAATAAATTGGAAGCAGAGGTGAAGCAAACGAAAGGTGCTGATGTGGTCACTGGAAGCGTCTGAGGTCAGTGTACTGCAGTATGAGCAGTCATGGCAGAGTGAAGAGCACTGACAGTCACACTGAGACGAGCTGACAGGCTTCATCACCGTCATGAGGAAGCTTGAGATATGGACATTCAGATGAAGAAGCTCAGCTGTCCGTGAGGCTCTCATCATATCTGCCGCTTTGGACACTTTGTTATGCGAGATATGAGAAATCAAAATTTTTCAAAGGATGCTCAGGCGGTTTATACAATAATAAAAAACAGATCATTCCAGCTCTGAAATCTGATTAAATGAGTCACATGAGACTCAGTATTCACACACCCATAACTGCACATCCATTGAATTCTGTATTATTGCTCTGCAGCAACTGTTTATTAAACAGCCTGCAATTATTTATTGTGATTTGTGTTATTTGTAATAATTGTTCATTAAAATTACTACTACTACTAAGCAGGGCTCCAGACTGCGACCATTTTTACTGCCTGTGCGACAAAATTTTGTGTGCGGTCGCACTGGTGCGACCACCGCAATGTTCAATTTATAAGCACTGCCATTTCTGTTGCATATGAGAAACATCAAACGGCAAACGAAACTGAAAGCATAACGAAACCGCGCTACTCATATGAGCTGCGCAGCACTTAAGAGTGTAGAACCTGGTTTATACTCGCCGCGTCAGCAGGAGCGCGAAGGTGCGAGCAGCAAAAATGACGCAAATATTGAGGAAACGATGGATGGTTTTTAAGCTAAAGTAAAGTAAAAGACCGCTTCTTAAACCAGAGAAGGGTGAACATGCTGGTATTCTTGTGGGGGAAAAAAAACATGCAAGCACGGTCACCGACAGCAATTTTAGTTTTACTTTTCTTTTTGTTTTCAGCAAAAGAGGAACTTCCGTTCACAAAATTCAAATCACAAATAATACTACTGATAAAAAAAGAACGGGTTGAATGTTAACCACTTTCGTTTCCATATAACTATAAACTACGATATATGTTAATCAGCATGCATCGATTAATCCCATGTTGTAGCGCAGAAAAAAAAAGATTGCGACCAAATCATGTGCTTGTGTTACCAACTGAGAAAGTTAGTCGCAAAAGAGCGACCAGTGGGAAGAATGAGTCTGGAGTCCTGCTAAATAATAATAAAAACAAACAAAATTTATTAAACAGCAATTTTAGTTTTACTTTTCTTTGTGTTTTCAGCAAAAGAGGAACTTCCGTTCACAAAATTCAAATCACAAATAATACTACTGATAAAAAAAGAACGGGTTGAATGTTAACCACTTTCGTTTCCATATAACTATAAACTACGATATATGTTAATCAGCATGCATCGATTAATCCCATGTTGTAGCGCAGAAAAAAAAAGATTGCGACCAAATCATGTGCTTGTGTTACCAACTGAGAAAGTTAGTCGCAAAAGAGCGACCAGTGGGAAGAATGAGTCTGGAGTCCTGCTAAATAATAATAAAAACAAACAAAATTTATTAAACATGGGTGTATTTGATCATTTGCTGTTGTTAACGTTTATTAAAGCAATAAGACACTCAGGTTGCAGTATTTTTAGCACTTTTTTTAATCCTGTTCTCCCCAAAATATCTTTTCTACCATTCAGCTTTCTTTCCATCCACATCCCACCTACTCCCTCACTGTACCTGTTAGT
This sequence comes from Sinocyclocheilus grahami, assembly GCF_001515645.1. Lineage (NCBI taxonomy): Eukaryota > Metazoa > Chordata > Actinopteri > Cypriniformes > Cyprinidae > Sinocyclocheilus > Sinocyclocheilus grahami. The sequence continues at coordinate 160,438 of NW_015505519.1, read as the reverse complement.
TATGAAAGCTCCTTGAGAAACTCTCCTGTAAATCACAGTCCTATTAGAGACACCTGACTGGCTTTCAGTGATCATATCAAGGAATTCTGAACTCTAGATATCAATTTTAAGTCATAATCACCCTTCGTAACTAACTCCTTATAGTAAAGTAAACTGCCGCACATCTCTACGGAGGTTTGCACAATACGGCTCTTTGTTGGCATGAGTGTGTCTGCCAACAGAAGACCATCTGGACACAGAGCAGAACTGAGACGGCACATTCCACAGAAGAGACGCCGCTCTTGCAAATGTGCACATATTGTACACACATACAGTAATCGAACACTGCCAAACAAATCACAGGGAATTACCTGGTTTTCCAGACTGACAAGACTACTCTCGCTTTTGCTTCCAGTGCAACAATCATGTGAGGACTACAATAAAATACGATCATTTGTGTTTTTGACTACTGGATTACCAAGGTCATCCGAGATGGATGTTGATATCAGGTGTAAATGGGGCAATGTAAATGAACAAACTAAGACCATAAAACTGGTTACTTTCATGGCATGGTTTCATAACGGCTTCACTATCTCTTAGGAAAGGTAAAGTGAAACAAAAAGCAAGAAGTGAAAATACTTGTGCAGTGTAAATTTACTCCAATATGAAACCGTGACAAATTGCAAGAGCATACAGCTAAGAAATGCTTCTGGTTTTAGCACTAAATGCAAATAAACAAATGCAGTTTCTTACATTGTCTGCTGATTTCTGAAGGAGCAAATGAGGAGGCGTAAAAATGCGACAGACTAATTTTTCATGTTTATGTGGAAAACATACATACAGCTCGTTAAAATGGAAAAGGACAACATAAACCTGACATAATGAACTATTTTATGTACATGCTATGATTTCATCCCGAAAACCTGCTGTTTTCAACATGACAAAAGAATTTTACAGTACAACATGTTCACTCTCTATCCTTATATAGTGAAGTGGTCTCTAAACCTCCTTGTATTTGGAGTGCCGTGTTGTAAAACGGGCCGGACGGGCCATTCCAGAGAGGTTGGATTAAGCCACCCAGAATAACCTCATCTGGTTCTAATTTACATTGGGGTGGAGGAGAGAGAGGCAGAGCAAACCAGGACGCCTGAAGCCTTGGGCTACGGTTGCTCCAGTCCCAGAATTCCCAGCAGAGGGGGGGGGACAACCTACTGATGAGCGTCTGCTATTTATCACTGCTGATTAAATGTGACAACCAGGTTTGAGATTAGTCAATGCAATCGATTGGCATGGTACAGATCAGGCTCAGATTCAAAACATTTCAAGTGAAATCAGTTGGGTGTTGAAGCTCATGATAGCAGCGGTGAGGAAGAATCAGGATGGGCTGGTCTATGATTGGCTGACGTCTCCCTAGGCTGAATCGACGTGTTTAGGTCTGTGCATTTTCATGTAATTTGGGTTTCTTGCCGTGTTTCTGTCAGATGCGCTGTGATAAATGCAGTGCCGTGTGTGTTTATATCTGTGGGTCACCGGAATCTACAAAGCTCTTCCTCCTACGGAGATCAAGTCATTTATAAATAGTCAAAAAACATTCCTTCTTGCAATACCGCCTGCACGTTTTCTTACCTGACTTACTTGTGACAGATTTCTCTCAAAAATCTTTGGATTGAGGATGGATATTTTAGAGGAAAAATGGATGGATGGAAGGATGGATGGATAGGTGGATACTTTAGAGGAAAGATGGACACATGGATGGTTTAGAGGAAAATGGATGGATGGATGGATCTTTTAGAGGAAAGAGGAATGGATGGATGGATGGATAGGTGGATACTTTAGAGGAAAAATGGATGGATGGATACTTAAGAGCAGTGGTCGCCAACCCGTCGATCGCGATCGACTGGTAGCTCTTTATCACTGTCCTAGTAGATCCCGAAAAAACCCCCAGCAAAATAAGTACAAAAATGCATTACATTTCTGGGGTTATATTAATGTATCACTGAAGGGAACTGTCTTGAGAAAAGTTTCGATGGCAATGGCATTTTCTCTGTATAAAGCGCAGCTCTGCTTTGTTTACAGCGGTAAACAAGCAAACGCTATAGTGCGGTCAGTTCATAAGCAGTGTTGCCAAGTCTGCGGTTTTCCCGCGGAACTGAGCTACTTTAACACTGTTGCCGCAGGTTGTTGTTCATGTCCGCGGGTTGAAGCGACCACAATAACGTGATATTTAGTCCATGGAATGTGAATTTTACTGGAAGATCCCCACCGAAAAAACTTGTATTTTACCCCCGAATGCGATTTTTTACAGGGGAACTCCCCTCGAAACGCGATTGGACTAGTTTTATTGCGAAAACCTGGCAACCCTGTTCATAAGCGCCACCTGCTGTCAGAGAGTGCGTCTCATTCAGACCTGCTGTTTTTGTTTCGTGCAGATGTTTTATGTAGCAAATAAATAACACCTAAAGTCAGACCATTCTGTTTTTGTTTTAAATCCTGAAATTAATCTAAATCAAATAAAAAACAACTCCCCATGCAGAACATGATTAAAATGCAGTGGTTTCCTCTAATTTCAAATTTGTTTATTATAAAGCAAATAGCCAATAAATAAATTTGCTTAAAAATCAGTATCAGAATCAGCCAATTTGCTATTTTAAAAAAAAGAAAGAAAGAAAAGAAAATCTGAATGCTTACCGCAATAGACGGTGCTGATGGGGATACCGTTGTTAAGGCGCAACACCGGTTACGTCACTTGCCCACCACCGTTGTGATTTTTTATAGTAATAAAAATAATTTAGTTCAGTAAAAGAACAGACACTACAATTAAAAACTGAACGTGGCTGCTCAATGCACCTTGCCGCAATAGACGGTGCTGATGGGGATACCGTTGTTAAGGCACAACACCGGTTACGTCACTTGCCCACCGCCGTTGTGATTTTTTTATAGTAATAAAAATCATTTAGTTCAGTAAAAGAACAGACACTACAATTAAAAACTGAACGTGGCTGCTCAATGCAGCGTGCCGAACGATAGTTCGGCATCACAGATCAGATTTAATTTCTCCAGTGAGGAGAGCAAGTCGAGCTGACTGACAAGAAGAGTGAGGTGAGACAGACAAGACGATCGCGGATTTAGTTTAGAAACGAAATACAAAAGCCAGTATTTTGGATTTTGAAAAGCCTGTTGACTTTTGCCGTTTATCTAAGGTGATTTTGGAAGTTTTTTTAAACATTCGTTTCTTATTTAATTGGTTCCACAGTGTTTGCAGATTTTTACTTTATTTAAACTTTGTGTAATTTATTTATTTTATTTGGCATCAAGGTGTACGCCATGCCTCCAAGCTTTCTTATTCGTTTTGCTAAAAACTTTCTACGTTTCTTATTTATTTGGTTATATATTATACATGTTTACTTATTTCCAGTTTTGTATA
>NW_015505519.1:108791-154355 GCF_001515645.1 Sinocyclocheilus grahami | reverse complement strand
TTTTTTTTTTTGATTCTGTCTCTCACAGTTGAGGTGTACCTACGATGAAAATAACAGATCTCTCCATTCTTTGTAAGTGGGAAAACTTGAAAAATCAGCAGTGTATCAAATACTTATTTGCCCCACTGTATTTAAAAGCGAAGGAAAGCGAGGAAAATAGGAAACGCCCCTGTCCCCACGGTGATACCGGTATTATCAGTGCGGTCACAAGTCAATTAACCGGTGGGAAAATGTCCTCACCGTCACAACCCTAACGCATGGATGAATGGATGGTTTAGAGGAAAATGGATGGATGGATGGATGGATGCACACTTTAGAGGAAAGATAGATGAATGGATGGATGGATACTTTAAAGGGAAGATGGATGCATGGATGAATGAATGGATACTTTAGAGGAAAATGGATGGATGGATGAATCAATTGATGGTTGGATGGATGGACAGATTGATACTTCAGAGGAAAAATGGATGGATGAATGGATGGATGGAAGGATAAAATCTACAAAGCTCTTCCTACTGAGATCCAGCCATTTATAAATTACTAAAAACATTTTTTCTTGCAATACCATCTGAATTTGCAACATGTTCTCTTACTTGACATATTTCTCTGAGGAATAGAAGAGGAAGAAAAAGTGGTATAATGATGGATGGATGGACAGATGGATATATACTTTAGAGGAAATACAGACAGATAGGCCAATGGATGAATGGATGGATTGATAGATAGATGGAGCAACAGATAGAATGCTACATAAAAGGTCAGATATAATGATAGATAGATAGATAGATAGATAGATAGATAGATAGATAGATAGATAGATAGATAGATAGATAGATAGATAGATAGATAGACACACACAGTGTTCTAACACCCTTATGCCATAAGTGTCATTTCACAACAGCTGTCCACTACCAGCATCCTCCTCAGTGACATTGATTAGCATGATGTCCACATGGACACTGTTAGAAAACATCTGCAATCTGTGTCCAAACGTGTCTTCGAGAGAAATAATTTCCCTGAGCCAGAGTAAGCAGAAAGTTGTGTTATTTCAGACACCCTCTCAGCGAGTCAATCAACCCCTCACATCTGCTCGCAGCTGGAACACATGTGTTTATTTTTATTTAGTGCTTTCTAACAAGTGAACATTCTCAGAATTGTTACGTAACAGCATGAAGTCAACTTTGAGCGGTAAAGCTAAAAAAAGATGAAAACCAGAACGACAGATCAATGAGAATGAGATCACTGCGTTTTTCACAGGATTCCTCTATTGAACATGTTTTTGCATATATGTTTTGACATCCCGTGGTAACTAGGATTTACACAAGCTTCAGTCTGGATCCAGAACATATGAGAAGAGATGATACCAACCCCTCAGAGGACCTCAGATGATGCCAACCCTGAAACAACATACAGAACTACCACATTTTGCTATAAGTTTGATTGCATCATATAATAATTGCTGTTAATAGTGTTCATCGTCTGTTTGATTACGTCTTTAATTGATTTTTCCACACATTTCTGCCATATGTACATTAACTGACAGTCAACACTGATAAGCTACCACTAAATATTGTAGAAACTTAATTTGCTGTAAAGATGCTTTGCAACGATTTGTATCGTGAAAAGCGCTATACAAATAAACTTGAATTGAATCGAATATTGCCACTGGAGAATATAGTGATGAATTTATAATTGTGGTCATTAAATCATTGGTTTGAAGTGAAACTTCAAATGAAAACTTCAATTCAACGAATCTGTTGATTTTGTTCATAAATGATTCATTTGATTCTGGCTGATCTGGTTCTCGAGTTCAACTCATTATTCGGTTTCACCACTCACTGGAAGTGAAAAATATCAAAAGCAGGTTAAATTTTGTTCTGTACATTACACAGAGTAGCCATACAACTTCAGAAGACTCGAAACATAGCACATAAGCCACATGTTTCACTTTTATGCTACATTAATGATACTTTTGTGCTGTAGCTCATAATGGTCATATACTGTATGCTCAACATTCATGAGCAACTGCACATGGTTATGAGTAAGCGTACATGTGAGTACTCCATATCTAGAGTATCACAACACACGCTGACGTCAGTTGTCAAGCGTGTGTCGCCATAGTGTGGACTTGATGGCTTACCACGTTAGCACATATTTAGCAACTGCTCTTAGGTTTCACTGCCACATCTATCACCATTAGCCTGGTGCCAAAAAGACGGTTGCTGGAGACCAACACGTTCAAGGGCCATTCTCGTAAGGGCCAAGACACGTCTAATAAAAGATTAGGCATTTTAAAAATAGAGAAGGACATGATGGGTGCATCTTGAATCAGTGATGGATTCTGGTAACAGCAATATGGAGACAAAAATGGCAAGTTAAAATCAGACACAGTGATTATTACTTGTTCACGACATATAACCTAGGTGACATCATTAATGTAGATAAATTAGTCACATGACAATCACAGGTGATTGGCTTGAACCTTTCACAGATTCTCATCAGATGGAATAAAACGACAGAACAACAGATAGAACTACAGAATGATAGATAGGACAATAGATACGAACAATAGATACAGTGGGTACGGAAAGTATTCAGACCCCCTTAAATTTTTCACTCTTTGTTATATTGCAGCCATTTGCTAAAATCATTTAAGTTAATTTTTTTTCCTAGAGAACGATAGACAGAACAATAGACAGAATGATACATAGAACAATAGAATGACAGAATTATAGAGCGATAGATAGAACGATAGATTGAACTATAGAACGATAGATTGATAGAACTATAGAACGACATAAAATAATAGAACGATAGAAAGAACGATAGATATAGTATTAGAACGACAGATAAAATGATAGAACGATAGATAGAACTAGAATGATAGAACTATAGAATGAGAGACAGAATGATAGAACGATAGATAAAATGATAGAACGATAGATAGAACAAGAATGATAGAACTATAGAATGACAGACAGAATGATAGAATGATAGATAGACAGACAGAACAATAGATAAAATTAGAATGACAGATAAAATGATAGAATGATAAATAGAACTTTAGAATGATAGACAGAACGATAGAAGGATAGATAGATAGATAGAACGTTAGAACAATAGACAGAAGGATAGATAGATAGAACTAGAATGACAGATAAAACGATAGATAGACAGAGACAGATAGATAGATAGATAGATAGATAGAATAGAATAGAACGACAGATAAAATGATAGAACGATACATAGAACTAGAATGATAGAACTATAGAATGACAGACAGAATGATAGAACGATAGATAAAATGATAGAACGATAAATAGAACTATAGAATGATAGACAGAACGATAGATAGACAGAACAATAGAACGATAGATAGATAGAACGTTAGAACAATAGACAGAAGGATAGATAGATAGAACTAGAACGACAGATAAAACGATAGATAGACAGATAGATAGATAGATAGATAGATAGATAGATAGATGGATAGATGGATAGATAGATGGATAGATAGATAGATAGAACGATAGATACATAGAACGATAGATAGATAGAACGATAGAACAATAGAAGGATAGATAGATAGAACGTCAGAACAATAGAAGGATAGATAGATAGAACGATAGATAGATAGAACGATAGAACAATAGAAGGATAGATAGATAGATAGATAGAACGTTAGAACAATAGAAGGATAGATAGATAGAACGATAGATAGAACGATAGATAGATAGAATAGAATAGAATGACAGATAAAATGATAGAACAATAGATAGAACTAGAATGATAGAACTATAGAATGACAGACAGAATGATAGAACGATAGATAAAATTATAGAACGATAAATAGAACTATAGAATGATAGACAGAACAATAGAACGATAGATAGACAGAACAATAGAACGATAGATAGATAGATAGAACTAGAACGACAGATAAAACGATAGATAGACAGATAGATAGATAGATAGAAAGATAGAACGATAGAACAATAGAAGGATAGATAGATAGATAGATAGATAGATAGAACAATTTACAGAAGGATAGATAGATAGAACTAGAACGACAAATAAATAGATAGACAGATAGACAGACAGACAGATAGATTTATGAAACTCAGAGGAGACGTCCTTCCTCAGCCAAGGCTCTGGAAAACTCTTCCTGACATGTCAGTTCTGTCAGCAGTCAGTATTTCCGGCTTGCTGTTGCATCACCAGCTGCTCAGAATTCCACAGTGACATGCGAGAGTTGATGTAACGCACCCGAGACGAGTCACGGTCAAGCCTCCAGAAACACACCACCCCAAACAGCCAATTACTGACAATCAGCATAGTTCATCCAGAAAGGAAAATTCAGTCAAGCTTCTTTCTTCCATGGAACACAAAAGGAGATGTTTAGCAGAACATTCACACTGCCAGTCCCATCACATTCCACCTTTTCTATACACTAAAAGTGACTGGAGACTGTGTAGTGGCTTGATGGCGTTGTTGATGGTGTTAGTGAGCAGACAGACAGATGGCAGTGTGTAATCTCCTCCAGCCATTAGTATGACTTCAACACAGCATAGTAAACATGGACACAATGTTTCAACCTGGAGGAGCACAGCAGTTAAACTCTAAACTGAAAAAACACAGGCCTCAGCAGAGCATTAAGGAGTGTGTTTTCAAACTGGTGAGGCTAATTATCAGCTTTGGGAACAGAAATGCTGAGCCATTATATGGTGTCTGTGCGCATGTTTTTGTACATCCTCGAGGGAACACGGAGTGCTAACATGCCACTTGATCTTGTTATGAAAAGAGATGGCAATTGTGCAAAGTCACTCACAAACTACCATAATAGTGGATCATGGGCCCTATGATTTCTGCACTGTGGAATCCATGTAATCCAGAATTTGTTGAATTTTGGATGACTAAATCAAAATAAGGCCATACAATTAATTAATCAAATTATGATATGGACTCACTGTCATCAGACACACACAGAAACTCAAATGTCACCACAAAATAAAAGTCAAAATAAAAGTTTGTTTGAAGAAATTGTGACTGAAATATATTAAAATTTGCTTTTTAAAAATCATAATATATTAAAAAAAAAAAAAATTTTAAACACGTTTTAAGGATTATCACACAATGTTTTCATTTGAACAGTAAACCTCTGCATCACTTTGTTCAGCAAAAAATAAAAGGAATTGTTCATTTTTATTTGCTGACATTTTAAAAGATTAATAAAATTGCTAATGTTTTATGCCTTTTCCTAATAAACTTATATTAATACATAAGTCCTCAAAACAATTAAACAAACTACACAGAATATGATAGGGCCCTATTACTGTAAAAAGTATAATACATCTTTCAACTTTATGAATTGACATGCTGTTTAATTTTTTTAATTTAATGAAACTATTCAAACTGAATCTTTAAAACATGGAATTTGGGAACAATAAAATGGATTTCATAGGGCCCTGAAATGTAATTTCTATTTAACTTTTAATAAATTGCTGTTAAATTGTATATGTTTTATTATTTCAATTATTTAGACATGCTTTTACATAAATTTAATTTAATCTTTTAAAAGGAATGCAGAAAAAAATAAAATGGGTTGGGGGGGGGGCATCAAATCCAGAAAAATTAAAACAAAACAAAAACTTGGGAATTAGGGAAAAAATATAAAACTTACATAAACACATTTTTTAAACAAGATAAATGACAGCTCATGCTCATCATATTCTCTCTAATGTCTTTCATTTTCATGAGGAAGTGATCAATCTCTTCCTCTCTAAAGCATCAATGAGACAATCTGTTCCTGTGTGGTTTTTCACATCCTTCCATAAGCAGCTTGTTTTAAAGCAAAGACAGGACTATGGCTGCATTCATATTGATCTATATCCATATCCAGTAGACATAAGTCTGCCTGAGCTGCATCCTGTGTACACGGAGTGTAATTCGTTTACCTCCTTCCTTTGAGATAAAGTACGTAATACAGTACCAGCAAGCGGCGGTTTCTCATTCATCATACATGTTCTTTCATACCCTCTCTCCTTGCACAGCGTGTCTCATTTCACTCATGAGCTCGAGGTAATGCAGACTGGGACAGCATTTACTGGACGGGGTGAGGAAAATTTCAGGACAATTTAATTATTACATTTAATTTAAAACACCAAGTAAAAAATTATAATATATATGATTTTTTACTTAAAGTGTTTTAAATAAAAAAAAAATAAACTTATTATTTTCTATACTAATATATGTAATATATATATTATTTTTTTTTTAAATATAAAATTAAACTATTGTTAATTTAAATAAATAGATACATTTCAAATGAATAAAAAACAATTATTTACTTTTATAATTTGTTCACTTTTATTTATAAAATTAAATTAATAATTTATTTTTAATAGTAATAATAATTTAGTAGTTTTTTTATTTTTATATAGTATTAATTTTATTCATTTAAAAGTAAATTATTGTTCATTTTTTAAATATAAATATTTATTTTTAAATGAATAAAAAAAAGTCAAAATAATTTACTATTAAATGAATCACTTAAAAAAACCTAAATTATTAGCCTATTACTTTTTCATTTATTTAAAACTACATTTTTATGACTACATATAAATACGCCAACAGTGATCAAATTTTATATTATATAAAGTATACCTTAACCTTATAGCTCAGTTAACCAATGGTAGCTTTTAGTAAAGAAAACATTTCTACAAATATCCAATTTTTTATATATACTGTTTGCAATAAAACTGTTCAATTGGTCAATTACTATACAAAATCACACTAAAAAGGTTGGCATTCAAGCTTTTTCTCTACCCAGCAAACAAGAAAACCAGATGAACTCATAAAAAGTCATCATGTGGCACTTTGACCTTCAATTGAAAAATGCTGCAGATCACAGAAGAACGATTTCACAAGATTATTAGGTAGCAATTAAGAAACCTGCATTATTATTTCTCTAATATGCCTTTGATGTTGGGTCGTACAACTTGATAGATCTAAATATGCAGTGATCGGCCTCTCATCCGTTTCTTTTCACGTTGTGCCTCAAATTGTCCGGTTTTCATTGGCTAGACCTGCAACGTAAAGAGTAACTATCCAACAGATCTCTGTGACGGTTTTCACACAAACATCACTCCAGACCTCACACTCAAGCGCACTGCAGCTGGAGTCTGATGACAGACGTTCCAGCCCTCAGGGAACACAATAACAGAGACCTAACGCACAGGATCACATTCACCACAAAAGGGCCATCATTACAGTGGTAATGGCTTACATGTGATTCCCAAACAGATGAAAGGAGGTCAACATAAAGGAAGGTCTATGTACAAGGTCCCTTTATGGCTAAGTTGTGCCAGATAACATATGGAACAGTTTGGGATAAAATGGTAAAATAGCCCCGACAGGACGAGAATAAACCAGTCTGGTGTTGAGATGAGAAAGGATTAGCTGCTGACCTCATTCATTACAACAGAAGCCGCTCTCCTTTTCTACATCCAAGGACTTTCATCAATTCAACTCCAATCAATTAAAGAGCTGCAAATTTCACAGACCAACAAAGCTTATACTTCATTATAAAAAAAACAGGTCTAAAAACTATTGTTCAAAAGTTTTGGGTCAGATAAATGTTTTTAAGGTAATTAGTACTTCAAATCAAATCAGATCAATCAAAAGTGACGGCAAAGACATTATAGAAGTTACAAAATATTTTCATTTCAAATAAATACTGTTATTTTGAATTTTTCTATTCATCAAAACTCATTAAAAAAGTTTCTTGAGCTGCAAATCAGCATATTAGAATGATTTCTGAAGGATCATGTGACACTGAAGACTGGAGTAATGATGCTGGAAATTCAGCTTTGCATCACAACAACAAATTACATTTTAAAATATATTTAAATAGAAAACAGTTATTTTAAATTGTAATGATATTTCACAATATTACTGTATTTCTGATCAAATTAATCAATACAATATATCAATACAATATATAAATGTGTATATAAAACTCATCTCAAACTTTTGAACGGTAGTGAAAATTGAGCAGAAACATAACATTTTAAATTAATATTAATGTGCTCATGTCAAACTATACTGACTACACAACTGTGAAGTATCTAGCAGACTTGCGTTACAACAACCACAAATGCTGAGTTTAACAGTGTGAAATATGATTTAGAGAAGCCAAAATCAGCAAAACAACATTACATAATATAACTGAGACCTGATCTTTCCCATTTTCAATGATTTTCACTATGGAAAAGTCAAGCAAAACTTCGTTCCGGATATGTGGAAAGAGCCATTAAGTCCAAATAGTTTCCTTCCTGTAGTAAAGCACCAGATTTAACATGAATCGCTTCGTATGTGTGGTCTTTGGGAGTACAGGTGACATTTCATATCATTACGCAACTATGGATAAAGTTAACTTGCTAAAATGCACTAGTGATCTTTCCACGAAGTCAAAAACTACATGTTCTATAGCTGTCGATAAGAGGTGCTAACCTACTTTTGTGAGCCTGGTCCTTAGTACATAATTAGAGAAATTACCCAGTCTCAGCGGGAAGGTTTTTCCACAGGACTACATCTTGCAGTGTTTGAAGGACTGAAAGCTCTTCTCTGGCTCCTTTAAGGCAAGAGGATTATCCTTTTTGCAAGGCAGCACTGGATTTCATTCTGTTTTCTATGAGGGTGAATTACAATCATTGACACCCTTCACAAGGTGGGTAAGCCACAAACATTCATTGCCAAAGAAGCTGTTCACAGAGTGCTGTATCCAAGCATGTTAACAGAAAGTTGAGTGGAAGGAAAAAGAAACACATGCAGAAATGAGTGCTGTGTCTGCCTGTGATGAGGAGATTGTGAATAAAGAATGAATATTAGTCGAATTTAAAAAACATTTGCATTTGAATGTTAGGTGTGCATCAGGGAGCGTCATCAGTGGCGCGCGAGATGCGATGATGATGTAAAGTGACGTTGTTGCATTTGAATGTTTTGTTAGTCTAGCCTACGCGACACGCCGCTGCTGTGTTATGCATTCAAAATATTAGAGAAATATAGAAGCTCAATGCGGAGAAGATCTTGAATGTGCCGCGGCACCCCGGTTGGGAAACACTGATCTAGTCAACCAATCTTGGTGGCAAAATACTGATAAATCATTTTAATAATGAAGAACAACAACAAAACCACAATAAAAAGCTAGGGGGGGACCTGCGGTTAACTGTAGTTACCTAGTAGTGCAAAGTATTGACGAGAAATGAGTTAAGAGTCTTCATGATACTAACCAATTAAAACAGATGTAGAGAAAGAAACCCTCCCAAAATGATACTAAAACAATAAAAGCATGGTTTCCATAAACACCCCTACAGATATCAGTCCACGGGAAGTGAATGATGTGTCCATGTGATATTTCAGTGATCTTACATAGCTTCCCGTTTACCAGAGAACTCACTACTGAACTGAAACTGATGGAACAGCCAATACTAGCAAACAGCTGACAGAAAATGTAGGTCACCAACATGGGGAGCTTGGAGGCTTCAAAGCTGTGTAATTTCTCGACTAAACATTATTATATAGCCTATTATAAAAAGCGAGATTTGGTAATCTCATAAAAAACTTTCACTGAATATCCCAAGTCATTTGGAAATACAACATTTAATAAGACTAAAAGGCTCTGAATGCGGTTTCTTGTTGCATTACTAACTGGCTAACTCACCTTTCAGCCAATTACCACCTCCATGTGATTTATAATACTGACCTTAACTAGTCTTATACATAGACTACTATATTTTCATAAGGAAGTCCTTACCTTCTCCTGTCCTCCATAATACGATCAAGATATGCTGGATACTAAACCTATCGACTTTCAACAGGGAGAAAAACCGCAAGTTAGCCAGTCCTGGTTGTGCGGTTAAAACCCATAGAGATTATTAATTAAAAAAGGTAAGGGTAAGAGCTTCCAAGTGTGAGTGTGGCTGCACTCCAAATGTAATTAGAAAGCTTCACACAGACAGACTTCAATCCTTTCACGCTGCCCTCATCTATAAAAACACGGCGTCTTATTAACCATCCGCTTACTACACAGACTGGTTCTCCAAGTTATGGAGTTGTGATGGAAAATCCTATTTGGGTGCGATTTAATCAACGCTCTGCTTGACCCTTAATTCAGAATTGATTAAGCCGGTGTTCACATGCACAGAAAATCCTGATGCCTCTGCCAAAAGGTGAAACGGTGCGTTAGTTCTGGGTGACCCAAAGCTGGCAGGATTTTGAACACTGGTTGACACCACTGAGCTTTCAACACAACACAATATGTCAGATGAGTAAATGAAGATGCCAGATGTCTCAAACCAGATGCCAGAGAAAAGTCATTCTGGAAATCAGGTAGGGGGGCTTCACAAGATACATCATCACACATTACAATAAAAAAACGACCCAAAAGGACTTAAGTCATACAAGTCTACAAGCTTTCTTTAATAGATTGTTAGGTGTTAATTAAGAAATTGTAGTTTTTGCAAAGACAATTCGCATTGTGGCCATATTACCACCTAGCTTGTGCATTAATTATCAATAATTCAGTCATTGTCAATTATTCCAATTATAATGTTTTTATTTAAATAAGAAAACAAAAAAAAAGTATTCAAATGAGATGAATAATTATTTCTTATAACTGAAATATATATATAATATTTGTTTTATATTATATTATATTATACTGTATTATAGGTCTGGCTTTAACAATAAATAAATAAATAAACAAACAGTTTTACCAAGACCACTCAAAGAAGTCCAAGCTATTCAAAGTGTGGCAAGTCAAAACTGAAAAGTGGAATACTTTCTGATATGCTTAAAGAGGTTGAGGACTCTTAGGGTAAAGCTTTTTTGGTAGCAGAACATTTGGCTGGACTGTTACTTATATAATAAAGTGACTGTTTTTGGCTTTGGGAGGAAATGCTATTAGGCTAATCGCCATGAAGCAATGCACAGTACATATCTGCAAGGCAAATGAACAAATTCGTCTTGCATATATGCATGAGCTGATATGAGCAATTAGGAAATTTAATAAGCCTACCATATACCTCATTAGATATTCATTGAAGAAATATTTCATATCTTTATTACATTTGCAAACACACCCAAAAATCTAGCAGTTACTTGAGGAAAATGGTTTTGGCTCTCATGTAAACTAAGAAGAGAATGTTAATGCAGTGTCAAACTCATTCCTCATTCAGAGTCTAAGCCATCATTAGCACGATGGGTTCGGAGCAGCTGGCATATGAAATATGTTTCTGGGTGGGGTTATGGGGTACAAGGCACAGAAGGCCTTGAGCAAACAATACTCCCTTAATCATGCTAACTGCATTATCCAACTCTCAGTCAAATGCTAATACGCTAGTCCCAACTGGCTAATCAGACAATGCCAGGAGCTAATCTAGCCCAAATCTAATAGAGGGTAACATTTTGACCTGGAATTCCCCTGACGTAGAATGCATATTTGCAATACAGAAACTATAGATGTAAAAGAGCTACACCTAAAAATGTGAACTTAATTACGTTTTGAAAGACTTTTGGTTTAAAATAGCACTATTCAAATCACGAATAACTGAATAATCACTTCAAAACTAATAATTATTCTTGAACTATAATAATAATAATAATATTTTTTCAAGCTTTTTATAACAAATATTGTTATGAAAAAATAATTCATTATTTTTAGTGCTGTCAAACGATTAATCACATCCAAAATAAACGTTTTTGTTTACATAATATGTGTGTATGTACTGTGTATATTTATTATGTGTATATATAAATACACACACATGCATGTATATATTTCAGAAGATTTTTATTTTCTATCTAAATACATAATGCACATTTTCTGTAAGGAAATTATAAATAAAATAGATCTATACCTACACTGTGATTTTGATTTCATTTTGACACTTTTGGTTTAAAAATATAATAATTTAAAGCACAAATAACTGAATAATTACTTCAAAAATTATTCATATTGAAAAGATAAAAATTTTTTAGCTTTATTTTACATAAAATTGTGTATTATGTTTTTATTATAATCTTTATGAAATATATAGTGCACATTTGCTTCATAGAAACTATAAATGGAACAGAGCTACATCTTAAATGGGATTTTAGGCTAAACCCACCCCACATCTGGTGTAATCTGAATACAGATACATATTTTGTCATTAAATACAGACAATGGCTTCTCTCCTACAAATAAGCACTGATGTGTGACATAGTGCTGTCAAAAGGTTAAAAAACCATGCAAAAGCACAGCGGCTCCTCGTCACGTCACTTGCTCCTCGTGTATTTATGGAAGCTTCAGTGGCATCCAAGGCATCTTTTCCAGCAAGTCTTAGGGCACCTCTGTGTTTATTCTCGGCTGATAAGTCATGCGACTCAGGTTTCCTTTCAACACAGCTGATCCTCACACAGCAAGATGACACCTTTACCGTCCTGAACTACGTTGCGCAAGTGCTCCATGGAAATGCATGTACCATGAGTACCTGGCAAAAACAACGCTCAGTTCAGAAGTATGGCAAGTGGGGCAATGAACATGATTCTTGATGAATTAAGATTAGCCATGTCATTCTCTTAACATCAATCCCATGCAAGAGCTGAACGGAGTCCCCGAAAGGAGCCACGAGACCCCCCAGGGGTAATTACAAAACTGCTACTGCTGCCCATGGAAAGGTATAATTAGTGACTCAGGTCATGAGGCGTCCTGGTTCAAAACGAAAGGAATTTCCTGTGCCTTCTTCTAGGTCAGCCACTGGCAGCTCATTTGGAGAGAGGGAATTCTGATCCTCAAGGTGGATGAAAGTAGGTAAATTAATCTGCAAGAGGACACGTCTCTGGCACTTTTCTCAAGGTTAAACACAGGAAAGCCTGACACTTTGGCGGGACAGGGTTTTGAGAATGAAGATGTCTTACAAGGAAAAGTTGCTCTGTCATGAGTCCATCAGGGGCCATCAGGGGCCAAAGGGCAAGATGACAACTGATAACCATCAAGCAACCTTTAGACTTAGCAATTTCCTGCAGACAGGTTACAATTACTTCATGTAATTGTATCGTGGCCTAATGGTTAGAGAGTCGGACTCGTAACTCAAAGGTTGCGGGTTCGGGTCTCGTACCGGCAGGGATTGTAGGTGGGGGGAGTGAATGTGGATGAAAGTAGGTATTGAAAACCTTCAATACCACGACTGAGGTGCCCTTGAGCAAGGCACCGAATCCCCAACTGCTCCCCGGGCACCACAGCAAAAAATGGCTGCCCACTGCTCCGGGTGTGTGTTCACGGTGTGTGTGTGTTCACTGCTGTGTGTGTGCACTTTGGATGGGTAAATGCAGAGCACTAATTCCGAGTATGGTTCACCATACTTGGCCACATGTCACTTCACTTTCACTTTCATATACAACTTCTTCATAGATCAAAGGAAAACACTTTAGGGTTTTCTTTGTAAAATAAAATCAATAGATTTCAACGCACATGCTTTACAACATTATAATAAAAAATATTATTAACAGTTACAAGTTAATAATATTATCATGCTGGCAGAAAATGTGCATTATGTATTGCATAAAATAATTTATATTATACTGTTATGCTGTAAATCGATCCCTAATTTTATTCAACATTAAACAGGCTATTTCACCAGTCAGAAAACCAAATCTCCCTATAAATTGTATCTAAATCTAAATGTATTGAATTCATTAGCCTTTTTTTATGCCAGTTGGCTTGAGGCCTGGTGACTCTGCATCTGATGTGCTCAAAGTGACTGAGTACAATATGACAGGATGTCCTCGATGCAGGACATGTCCCCAGGCTCACAGATATACGGCACTTTCTAACTAACCGTAATGAGGCCGTCTGCTAATTATGAAATCCACATGAGAAGAGCACACCCCCAGTATAAAAACACAGAAAAAGCTAAGGCCTTTGACTAGCAATCTGCAATTGCATTGTTATAGACATGCAAAAAAGAGAAACTAGATCAGTGACTCCCAAACATAACAGGCGAGTTTCAAACTTATCAAACTCAACATATATTATATTTGTATAAAATCAATTCTGTATTTCTAAAACTTCAGAAAAAGTCGGGAAAAACTTATCTAGACTGCTTAAATCATCCCAGAAAAAAAGGAAATGGACCAGTAGCTATTAAATTATAGGGTGCTGCTGGCTGTACATTATGGCTAAATGTACCAGACTGTTTCAGTGTTTTATAGAGTGAAAATGAAATAAGCCAATTGCAAGCTGAAAATTAGATATAGCGGTTTTACAGAGTCTCCCAGAATAGTATTCTTTTTCATGTAGATTAGTCAGTGAGCCTGCATTAGAATTCTTCATGAAAGAAAGATTCAGGAGAGAAGGACTTCAGGGTAGACCTGCATAAAACCATCCTTGAGCACAGTACAACATGGCCAGATTAAAACAAAGAGGCTTATTTTGGAGAATCATTCGTAAGCCTTTCTTTATCAGATTTCCTCCGCTCTGCACAGCTCGACGGTGCATTGTCTGCAAAATCACTTTGGTCTCACTGCAGTGAAACAGTATTACTTTGTATTAAATTAGTTATGTTACTAAAAGAGGAAATCAGTACTTATTAGCACAAAAGTAGACCCCAAACAATAACTAACTTTCCCTGTTTACAGGCTCAACAAGCAGCAATAGGGTTGTATTTAATGAAAATGTATGTAATGTAATTGCATTATGTAAATGCAACTATTAATTAGACATTTCTTGGTTGATTAGCATTGCTCTGTTTGTTTGAGCATCCTGACCAGACCAACACTGCAACAACTCATCTGTTTGACCAGCCATTGAAAAATGAAGGGAGTGTTCAGGAAACTTATACGAGAACAATCATTATTTTCGCAATTCCATTTGTCAACACTAGTGGTGCAAAAATTACTCAAATTAGCTCATACCTTTGCTTATATTTTAAGCGATTATCATGCCAAAACACTTTTTCTTTAGTTATTTATTTGTGGGGGATATCTGTGGAATTATTATTGATAGCATCATCAGATTAGCTGAAAATATTTAATAAACATACAATGGAAACTTATGAATGAGTCATTAAAACTCAGCTTTGAAGATGAAGTTGTGCAGATTAGTCAACACGTCTAGCAGTGCAGCCAGGGGTGGTCATAGTTCTTTTCTCTCCCATGCGGTGATATCACGGCTCTCATCCTACACAGCGATTACAGATGTTTCCATAGCAGATCTGCCCTACTTCTGGAGCCAACTCATACTGGCTGCCTGCATCTAGATCGGCACTGAGACAAAGTCTTGAGATCATGCTTGACTGAGCCGGTTTGGACTCACTCTTGTACCATTTGGGGCATTTCGATGAAATCACACGTTTTCGCAAAAGCCAGAATCGCAACAGAATGCATGAACAGCCTGTGGCTTGACCTTGACTTGAGCCCTGAGCAGAGGCGTATTTACTGCGCTAATGATAAAGAGATCAATTAAAGCAGCGAGCTGTGATCAATACGAGCAAGACGGGCTTGATTTTGTCTTCCTAGGGCACTGAGCCAGGCAAACGTCAACTCCCTTTAGACAGCAGTGGGACCGGAAGTAGGGTGAGGATGGTGACAGATGTTGGCTATTGGCTGCTGAAATGTAGGGCAGAATGGTGCGCCTCCAGCTGGGAGCTCACACTGGAAAAGACATGATATACCATAGCACAAATCCATCATAGCCCTAGGCATCAATTATGATTATAGAACAGGGGCGAACAAAACCGCATACATTTCTATTGAAGGAGGGACTGCAAAATTGGTCTAGTGACCACAACATGATAGAGGCTTGGAGGCTTTTGTTTACCTAGCAACACCCTAGGAAACACCCAAAACGAACTAGAATGCATCTAAAACGCCCTAGCAACTGAATAGCAACATACTGATTGTTTTAAATAGGAAAGCAGCAATCACATTTTCTTCTGCACTTGCTATTTTAGTATTATTTATATACTATTAAAATACTTTGAATTAGCTTATTTTCAGTTTCAATTATAATTTTAGTTATCTAAAAAGATCTAATAAATCTGCGTTAAAGCTACAAAAGTGATTTTTTTTCTCTGCGTTTTGTTGTTTGATTAACATTCATGACACAGAAACTAACTAACTAACAGGAACATTAAAGTCGTCATATGATGCTGCTAAAAAGAACATTATTTGGTGTAATGAAATGTGTTTATGTGGTTTAAGGTTAAAATTTATTTAGATTATTGTTTCTCCTCTATGCCCCGCCTTTCTGAAACGCATTGATTTTTACAAAGCTCATCGGTCTGAAAAGCGAGGTGTGCTCTGATAGGCCAGCTATCCAGTGTGTTGTGATTGGTCGAATACCTCAAGCGTGTGATGGAAATGTTACGCCCCTTACCATATTGTGATGGCGTGCCCCGGCCGGACCGTAACATGAAACCATGTCTGCATTTGTGATCGGAAAAATTACAAACAACAAGTGCTACTGTACGCTGCCCAAAAAACTTGCGTTTGAATCGTCAGTGGCAAATTCTTTAAATATAAAAAACGTACTTACAGTCTTTGAGTCAGAAGCGCCGGCATTGTAGTCTACTCTACCAGGATCAGGAAACAGTCCTCCATAAAATGCGCTGCACACATCTGAATATTTGGGTTAAACTGTTCTGGAACAGTGTTGTAAATACAACTTAACCACTGATTTCTAGTCGTGTCCTCTTTTGGAAGGCCAAACAAATTAGTTTCGCTTTCACAATGAAAAAGCATCACACACCGCGAGTATGCAGAGGCCGGCTTGAGTGAGCAGAGGCCGGTGGGCTTGAGAACGGTGCGGCCGGCGGATTCGATGAAGGAGCATCCGGCGGGCTTGCGGCAACCACATGTGACGACCCCGGGCTGGACTCCGCTTATATTTTTGGAAGGCCAACCAAAGTAGTTTCGCTTTCACAATGAAACACAGCGCCTTCACGACATGGGGGCGGCAGCAACAACAATACTACAACGAGAATCAAAGTTACGCCTTCTTTCTTTGCGTGAACATTTGGGTGGCGTTATGCAAATCTTCCCATATCGTGACGTAGACGTGTGCGTAGGGGGCGTGTTAGAACGAGCCGTTTTAGGTAGGCATGGTTGACTCTTAAATTTTATAAAGAATATCTTTGGATTTGAGACTTTAGTCTTTGCAACTTTACAGATCTTCTTTATGCACCAAGAGCTTGTAACACTCCAAAGAGAAAGGAAAATTTGAAATCGCATCATATGACTGCTGTGAACCAATATACTATTACACGTCCATTTTCTTTCTCACTTGTTTACCTTCACCTAAGCCATAAGCAACTGTGTTTTTAAGGATACTTGCAGAGACATGCATTTTGACATAGTTGTGAACAGAATTCAGTGCTCACGTGCATCTGCGTGGCTCTCACTGCGTCTACACCAGAGGCGAGCGGCTCGGTGCGATGCGACAAAATACTATAGAACCCATTATAATCAGTCTACACTAGATGCGGCGTGGCGCGACACGACAAATCCCCGACAGTAAAATTGCTGCCGTGTTTTATTTATGACGAACTGACACAAAGTTCAAATGATTTGCAATTGTCGCTTTTCGCGTCCAGTGTAGACAGACTTTAGCTGTTGTGGCGTGGCTCATGTCACGTCCGGTGTGTTTAAAGAAAACAATTAGTATAAATATAACGATCAGTATACTAAACATCGCACATCCCACGATGTGAATATTGCGGATGTGCACATCACGATATCGATGCTGAAATGATATATCATGCAGCCCTAATTAGGGCCCGAGCACCAAGGTGCGAGGACCCTTTTGGAATTTCTCAGTTTATTACAATATTGCGTTACTCCCTAAAAAAAGTAACTAATTACGTTAGTAATGCGTTCCGTTGCGTTTGAGTAACTTTTTTAATCTGGGCAGGGTTTGCTTGTCTATTTTTAATAAAAAAAAGTTTTTCTGTTTCAAATGTAAAAGCCCTTTCACACCAAAAGTGATATGAATTTGCCTCAGGCTGAAGGAAATGTAAATTCACATCTGTACAGTAGAGGGCGCTGCTCAAACAAATTGCATGAAGAATATGATGCAGGAGAAGAAAGTTCAACACTATTCAGAAAGAACAAAAATGAAACACAAATGTGTCATTTTTGCTCATTAGTATGGTTGAATTGGATCATCGAAAATCAGTAGCAAAGATATTGGTTAATAAAATGTGATTAAATACAAATTATATCTGTGTTATTTAACATATTTAACTATTGCAGGTTTGTGTAATATTCTGAGTTTGCATTTGACTGTTTTTACTGATTTTGAGGAATACAGAATCTTTTTTTGTGCAGTGAGAGTAAATGCATGTTCATATTTAGTCTAGAACTACAGAAACAGGTTCACACAGCACACACAACGCTTCTGCACTTACTCCCGATTTCTCTCAACATGGCAACACAAGAGCTGTCAGTCAATACATGGGAAACAAATGGCGCTTTTCCACTGCATGGTACGGCACGGTACAGCTCGGTACGGTTCACTTTTGGGGGGTTTTCCACTGGGTACAGTACCTGGTACTTTTTTTAGTACCACCTCGGTTGAGGTTCCAAGTGAACCGTACCGTTACCAAAACGTGACGTGTAAACTCTGCTGATCACGGATTGGCCAGAGAGAATCATCACTACCTGTGTCACTGAACTTGCGCCACAAACACAACAGAACCGCTAGATTTAAATCAGCACAGCCAGCGAAGGATCGAACGCAATTGTTTTGAACGAGCGCACCTTTTTTAACAACCAAAAAGTGGCTGTTTCGTTGTCTGTTGAGGAAGTACAGACGTTCCTCTCGTTGACAGCAGAGGAGGGGATCCAGCGAGAGCTTGATGGGGCGACGCGGAATGAAAATTTTTTTCAGGTGTCGCAGCAGTAGAGGCGGCGCAACTATAACCACATGTGAATAATCCCGCCCACTCTAAAGCGGTACTAAACTGCAGTGGAAACGCAAACCGAGCCGAGTCACACCACGCAGTGGAAAAGCGCCAAAAGTGGCGTTACTCATATGAAAAAGTAGCCTAACTTTCCTTCTAAATATATAAAAAAAAGTAATTACCCCCAACACTGCTGACAACCAGCATCTAGTAAATAAAGCTTATTAGTGCTGCTAAATAGTGGTCGACCGATATATCGCCAAGGCCGATATATCGGTCAATATTTGGCATTTTTCAAATATCGGCATTAGCCGATAAGTTTTCCTGTTTGGCCGATGCTTTCGAGGTGGGACTTTAATTTTGACGGTACTGAGAGCGGCTGCGCCTGAGAAGACGGCGCTTACATTCTCCCTCTTGTTCGCTGTTGTCGTAACAGTTCAGTCTAATACGGATAGAAGTCTGTCTAATAATCAGATAGAACGGTTAAACAAAGGAATAAAAATTTATACAAAAGGTATTATAACGATTGCTTTTATATTATTAGTAATAGAAAGGCAAACATTATAATACTTTCTTGTTTGCCATCAGCATTCAGCAAATACACATTTATATTATTTAAACAAATCTTTGAATGACTAATGAACATCTAATTTCACAAACCTTGCAAACTGACTGTTGGTCCGTGCCAATTGAATGTGGATAGGTGGAGAGTTCAGCTTCACTGGAGACGCGCGATCGACTAACTTTAAACTCATAATTTCAAATTATGCTGCGCTTTATGCATTTGCCCACCGCCATATTCATGTCATTTCCACTGCGTGCTGTTACCTTGGCTTTATTTTAAAAAATATGATTCCCAATGCACACAAACTTCCTGAGTGCCCTGTTGGTTACAGTGTTTACTTTTTTATTAAATATTTATTTGTGAAAAATACTTTGTCATCTAAAGTATAAGTATGTTTAACACATTTTTTTATCCATATTCAAATGATTTCAAACTCTTAAATATTAATTAAAATAAATAAAATGATATTGGTTTTATATCGGCCATCGGCCATCCTGCTTTCCAAGATGTCGGCATCTGCATCGGCTGTCAAAAAAAACAATATCGGTCGACCACTACTGCTCAACTTAAGTGACATTCAATTTGTGTTTGTAAATGTATTCCATGAGTTTGTTGTGAACGTAATTGTAAAAGAACTGCCTGAATTCTCCTGCATAATGCATGAAGCGTTCTACAGCAAATGTACTGACCTTGCTGATAATAGCTGCTAAGCTGTTGGTAGTTATATACACTGAAATATGTATGACCATATCAGAGTTCCTATGGAAGAAATATAGGCAGATACAAACTGGTGTGCTTGTTCTGACAATCATCCTTTAATCACCATTACAACTAAAACCCAAATAGCCTTTAGTCTAGGGCTGCACGATAAATTGCATGCGATATTTAACGCGCATCTTGTCAGAAAAGCCGGTTCTGTAATCAGCGGTAAATCTCCATCACCTGCGGGCTTTCACATTGAGCAGCATTTACTACACAGAGCTGTTGTTCACTGACGAGCTGCGCCAAACCACGTTCATATTCATATATATATACACTATACCAGTCAAAAGTTTTTGAACAGTAAGATTTTTAATGTCTTTTAAATAATTCTCTTCTGCTCACCAAGCCTGCATTTATTTGATCCAAAATACAGCAAAAGCAGTAATATAATGAAATATTTTTACTATTTAAAATAACTGTTTCTATTAGAATATATTTTAAAATGTAATTTATTCCTGCGATTTCAAAGCTGAATTTTTAGCATCATTACTCCAGTCACATGATCCTCATTAAATCATTCAAATATTCTGATTTGCTGCTCAAAAAACATTTATTATTATTATTATTATTATTATTATTGTTGAAAACAGCTGAGTAGAATTTTTCAGGTTTCTTTAAATAATTAATAGAAAGTTCAGAAGAACAGCATTTATCTGAAATATAATTTTTTTTGTAACATTATAAATGTCTTTATCGTCGCTTTTGATCAATTTAAAGCATCCTTGCTAAATAAAACTATTAAGTTCTATCATTTCCCAAAAAAATTTAAATAAAATAAAAAATAAAATAAAAATACTGACTCCAAGCTTTTGAATGGTATATGTATAATGTTACAAAAGCTTTTTATTTCCACTTATATCACATCTTGTTTTGGATAAGAATAAAATGTCAGGTCCGACAATATCATGTCTTTTTTTATTTAAATCTAGCTTTATTCGCATTAGCCCATGGAAACCTCTATGAACACACTTGACTTGACTTGGCTAAAAAAATCGCGGGGGACGAATTTACGTTTTATTAAAAAGTGTTTACGCATACACTCATGGCGCGCAGCCGCGCACACACATTGGGATAGGTTAGATTCCTGCCTTCGTTGCGAGTCCCTATCAAGCACTTTACCAATTCAACTACTCTCTTCTTCTCCTCCTGCCTTGCTCTTTGGCCAGCATCACTCACTGCAGAGCAAGTCTGTTCTTGATAAATCTCATGTGAAAACGTGGGAAAAGCCGACGAGGAAGAAGTTGGGGTGATGTGATCTTTATATAGGCGGAGCAAAATACTTCATCGCTCCATCTATAGCGCATTGTGATTGGATGTTTACGCTGTCAATACAGGAGACAAACCAATGGGCCACTGGCTGCTCGCTGTCCATGCGTGATGGTTTCAACAAAAAAACATTCTGTCGGCCCCTTAGGTGCGTCGGCCCACTGGGAAAATGCCCGGTATGCCCGATTACCAATCCAGCCCTGGGTACATCCCATTTAGGTTACTGCCAAAACTCCAGGCTAAGATTTATTACACACACAATTGGCGAGACGTTTGAATACCCAATCCAAGACTGACAATTTTACAACTAAATAGTCTAATAACATTTTTATCTTTGATGAAATCTTACAGTGCTTTACCTAGACTAACATTAATACTAATGTCAGTAAAAATCAAACTATCATTTCTCATTGCAAAGACAAAATAACAAATTCCTGGACAGAAAAAAGGCTTTCCCCTCATTCTCTTCTCTTGCACTAATATTCAGCTTTGCCATCAAAATAATAAACTACAGTGTAAAATATAATAAAATAAAAGAGTACATTTTAAATATAGTCTATAATGCTCTCACTTTTGTTTCGTTCCAAATGCAGGCATCCATATCAGTCACTAAACTCTTGGTTTAGAATAATTTAGAGAAAATTATGCATATGGTTGGCCTTATAATTCCTATACTGTCTAACATGTTAAATAAAATAAAAATAAAAAATAAAATTAATTAAAAAAAGTGAAGGATCAGCTTGAGGCACCAGTACACATGCATCATGGCATCATTTTCTGACAGAATCAGAGTGATTCTGTCAGAAAGTGAACGGATTTAACGTTACTCATCATCTTATAATCTCTACCCATAAGCCATTGCACTCATTGGCCTATATATATTTAAGAGACATTGAAGCGTGACCTATTTCTAGAGGCTTTTACAATCTGCTGGCTCAGGGTAACTTCTCAAAAATATTTGTTGGTCACGGTGAAACTAGAGCCGATCCTGTTTGAGGTTTTGTCTGACTAAAGTGAAGCATGAAGAGATGGGTCATGACTTCGGGCTGATTTTGTAATGAGCTTGCTAGAAAATGTGTGACTGCGAAAACCAGGCATGAATTACAAACAGCCGATCAATAACACGTTTCACACCTCACAAAACAGATTAAAGCTGGTCAGCCGAGCCACATGTGGTTTGTTCATAAACGTCTCGTACCTTCTACGCTGTCAGAACACGAGGTTCCGATGCCCGTATCGCCACTGTCCGAGGCAACGCTGTGACGGCGCCCGCGGCTGCTAATGCCAGCGGCGGAAGAGGAAGCTTGCCATGCCGAGTCGCAGCCAGGGACCCATCCAGGAGAGGACGTGCTCAAACCTAGGAGACAAACAGAGGGATGTCATGTCCAACAAACACATGATTTCAAACTGTATCAGCATGTAAACTACTTTGTTTATTCACAATGAAAGTTGTTTAGTTAAGTGAGCATTCAAAAACGACACAGAAGTGCAACCGGACACTAAAAAAGCAACTCCGAGGGCTGCAAATCTCAGACAGACATTACAAACACATAATGTCAATGAAATGAGATGAATGTGAACAAACATATGGTTGAGAATCAACAACCGGTTCTTATTCAGAATCAAAAATAAATAAAAATTTTAAGAACTCCCAAGTAAACCAAATGTCATGGAAATCTGAAAAAAAAGTTAAATTATGTACTTAAGGTTTTTGAGCTTGACTCAAATTAATATTGTTAATATTTGTTTGATTATTAATAGATAATATATTAAAATCAATAGTTTTGTTTTAGTGTTTTATACACACACACACATATATATATATATATACACACACTGCCATTAAGATGCCTGGTGTAAGTACAATTTTATTTATTTATTTACTTTTAAAATAAATTAATACTTTTATTTTGCACGGACACATTAAATTGATCTAAAGTGGCAGTTCAGACATTTGTAATGTTACAAAAGATTTCCATTTCAAATAAATGCTGTTCTTTTGAACCTATTATTCATTAAAGAATACCGTTTTCAACATTAATAATAATAAGAGATGTTTCTTAAACACAAAATTATCAAATTAGAATGTTATATTACTGGAGCAATGGCTGCTGAAAATTCAGCTTTAACATCACAGGAATAAATTACATTATAAGATATATTAAAATACAATACAAAACAATATTTCACAATATTGGCGTTTTTACTGTAAAACAAATGATTAGGCTAAGACTTCTTTTAAAAACCTTTACAAATCTTACGGACCTCAAACTTTTGAACAGTAAACACAAACTAAACTAAACTTTTTAATGTGGTTTAGAAAAATATTAGAATTATACATATACAAACATCACCTCTAACATTTTTGGGGCCAAAAACTACTAAACCATTAAAACAAGGAGAAGTTCAGTGAACCAAATGGTCAGATTTGCCCTAGAGGGCTCGTCCCCAATTTCTGCTGGCCTAATCTATTCTGAGGTGCAATCCGTTTAGACACCACCATTTAGGCTGTCCCCCGTAATGCCTGGCAGGAAAAAAGTGGAATATATAAACTCTCTTGCCAACATCTCTGAACATTTTGATTTGCTTCCAAATAGTGGAGAAAATAATTATTTATAATTCAACGTTGTGATGAAAAACTACAACAGATATATTTTTTGAGCTGATCATTAACTTGTTATTAAAACTGTGGAAAGTATAAACATCATCCTTTTCCTTTCGGGTAGTCAGCAAATTCTATACTCCTAACACACGCATTTTTTTTGTGCCATACATCTGCTAACCCTGAAACAGCAATAAACAGAAAAACAAAAAATACTTCAGATGCTTTATATGAATCTCAAACCTACAAGAGTTCAAGACCAGAAGAAGCCAAGCTCCAGCTGAAATCACCAAGGTCAGAACCAAAATTAGGTCTCCATAATTCCTGGGTGGAAAAACCTCAAGTTCATTCCAATTCATATGAAAGTGATCCACATTAGCCATCGTGACAGAGTAGCAGATCTGTAAATATCCCGGGTAAACACAGGGCTTGTTGTTGATGAGGCTCCAGCAACTTCTAGACCACCAACAGTTATGCAACATGATATGAATTATTAAAAACACTGGCAGAGAGACTAGTCAGAATTTGTTGCATCACTGTTCAATATTTAGACAACTTTCAAACACACAAAGTGTAAAAACACAAGCCACTAAATACTGAACACGTGTTTGTTTGGATTTTACTGTCACTACTGTATAATTTGTTTAAAAAAATTAAGAAAAATAAAAAAGAAAGTATAAGAAAGATTGGAATAAAGACACACGTACGCAATTTATTCTTCAATATTTGAGAGAAAAAATACAATTATGTAAATCACAAAATGGATATATATATATATTGTAATGCAATATTTATAAATAATTAAATAAACTTAAAAATATATATATATATATTTTTTTTTTTATACATCTAACATTAATAGTAGCTACAAACCTCAAACAAAATAAATATTCTAGATAAGTAAGTTAATACTTTGCTTTAGAAAACCAAAAATAGTGTTTGTTTATTTTAGGGGAAAACATTGTATACCTCTCTCTCTATATATATACAGTGGTGTGAAAAAGTCTTGGCCCCCTTCCTGATTTCTTATTTTTTTGCATGTTTGTCCCACTTTAATGTTTCAGATCATCAAACAAATTTAAACATTAGTTAAAGATAACACAAGTGAACACAACATGCAGTTTTTAAATGAAGGTTTTTATTATTAAAGGAAAACAAAATCCAAAACTACATGGCCCTGTGTGAAGAAGTGTTTGCCCCCCTGTTAAAACTGTGGTTTATCACACCTGAGTTCAATTTCTCTAGCCACACCCAGGCCTGATTACTGCCACACCTGTTCGCAATCAAGACATCTCTTAAATAGGACCTGCCTGACAAAGTGAAGTAGACCAAAGCACAACTGCATCTTGTGTTATTGTTTACTAATATTTTAAATTTGTTTGATGATCTGAAGCATTTAAGTGTGACAAACATGCAAAAAAAAATAAGAAATCAGAAAGGGGGCCAACACCTTTTCACACCACTGTGTATATATATATATATATATATACACATATAGGCCTATAATATGCCATCTGTGTGCCACAGCACTGCATATATTAAAAAGACCCCCCTATTAAAGAGACAGAACACTTGTGTCCATATCTGACTCAAAGACAAAGCTGAAGGTGACACGAGTGATGCTGTCAAACCCTCACAATTCAATAACATCACAACGCTCATTAACGCAACATTGCGTATCTAATATATCACAGCCTGAGAGCGCGGAACAATACACGCTCCGTTACACGCGATCAAATATGGCTGTTCCTATGAGCATATCTGGCTTACAGTGTGTCATTACACAAGCGCTGGGCTCTTACCTATCTTATAAGCGTCGAATCCGTCCTCAAAATCGTTCCTGGCCCACATGGCGCTCGGTTTCACACACTGAACCGATAGACCCGACACAACGAGCCGAGATAAAATGCGCGAGCCCACTAAGAGGGGGGGGGGGGGGATTTAAGTGAAACCACGTTCCATAGCCAGCAATTACTGGAAGAACCTGCGGATACAATCTGAAATCAACGCGTTTAGATGTCGCTACACGGTAGTCCTGCAAGGCTGGCGCGTATGTCGCAGATTTGAACCGGAGTTATGAACTAGCATTCGCTGTATGACTCGCTGGCAGCTGCATCGCGAGGATGTGATCATCTCACTGCCTGCAGCTCCCTCCAGAGATCCGCGGAGAAACGCAATCACAGTCCGAGAGCGAGCGACACTGGCTCCTCCCACTCAAAGCCACACTCTCTACTGTAAGTATATGAAGAAAAGACCGGGGCTAGTTGTCACACGGGTGAAAAGTGTCTTAACCCTTTAATGGCCAAGAATTCCTCTGAAATAAGTCTGAACATTTTCAAACGCGCCAGCACTCACAAAACATTTTGTTTTCAATTGTACAGTTTGTACATTTGAAATAAAATAGATTTTTTTTTAAACTGAATTGCCAGGAAAAAAAACAAACTGTACAGTTGAAAATAAAACCAATATTTTTAAATAGATAAATAAAAGAAAAAAAGTTATCTGAAATGATTTATTTATGATATATACTTATTTTTTTATAACTTATGACCTTTTATAATACAAAAATATATATATATATATATACACCTCTCCCCAGAGCAAGTAGTTCTAAACTTTCGTATATTTATTTATTACTATTTGTTGGCCAAAATAATGGTTGGATGCCTCTGCATTCTTTTTTGTACCTTTCTTTCTTTCTTTTTTGAATTGTGGTTCCAAATTGAAAATTAATTTTGCTTAAAATTCTACAATAGGCTTTTTAAGGCAGGCTCCCATTGTGTCTCATTTAATGTAACTTTTATAATGTAATGTATTAGTGAAGTTTTTTTTTCTTAAAGACTTAAATGTATATGCATGTATATGTTAAACTGACTTATGAACATGAAATATAAAGTACTGGACTAAAAAGTGAGACAATAACTAGCCCCGATCTCCCATACAGTATGAATGGAGGTGATATACATAAACATAAGCAAATACTTATTTATATATACTTATACAAGCAAATACAATTGTTATTAATATGATGTAAAGTTTATTTTCAAATATCAATACTCTTATTTAAAACTGATCATTTTAATGGATCTTTTAAATATCGTAACTTTTATAATGTAATGTATTAGTGAAGTTTTTTTTTCTTAAAGACTTAAATGTATATGCATGTATATGTTAAACTGACTTATGAACATGAAATATAAAGTACTGGACTAAAAAAAGTGAGACAATAACTAGCCCCGATCTCCCATACAGTATGAATGGAGGTGATATATATAAACATAAGCAAATACTTATTTATATATACTTATACAAGCAAATACAATTGTTATTAATATGATGTAAAGTTTATTTTCAAATATCAATACTCTTATTTAAAACTGATCATTTTAATGGATCTTTTAAATATTATGTTTTTAATGATTTAAAGTTACTATAAAATGCTATACACTAATATAGACTGGTATTTGTTGCCAAGGTCTTGAGGGGATAAAATTAAATGTACCCATGGTTCAAATCAACAAACACACTCACCCCTATTCAGACGGCACATTCTTTCACAGGGAAACACAGCAGAACTATATATATTTCAGGGTGTTTGAGACCGTTTCCACTCCACACCTGTTTGACAGACAGGGTGATTGTCCAAGCTGCCCAAATGGGCCATTCCTTTCTCAACATTCCTCTATTTACCCTGCTGTCTCATTACACTGAGACCTTCAGTTTACAAGAGTCTCACAGGAGAACTAATTGAGAGTTTTTCATGTGCTGTTTAAGACTGCAGGAAACCCTGCTTTTGTCTCTTGTGCAACATACGAATGTACAAAACATAAGGATCGCTGCTCTGATTTTTCACAATATCCACATTGCATAATACATGGCATAACACCTACAATTATCACGACTGCTGCGGAAACAATTGCAACGTGTATTTACATCAAGGTACCTCAACACATGCAATAACTAAAATTTGAGATGTGTTTTGTACACAATTTAATCAAAGCATGTCAAACTGCACACAACAGAAAAGGAAGACAAACAACGGTCAGCTGTCTGCTTAATTGGGTCTATATCAACAGAAAAAAAAAATCAGCCTCAGGCAGGCGAGAAAAAACAGGACTGCATAATAACTGTATTATCCTGGTGCAATTGCGCATAATCTCACAATTATGAACATGCATTCAACTGCAATTACCCCATTCTGACAACACTGACAATTTCAAATCCAACAGCTTCTCTGACGAAAAAATACTAGTAGTGCTTTTAAAAGTTTTTACTATTCTTTATACTTTTTTTTTTCTGGACAAAATTTATTTGGGGCTGGAGTTATTTAATGATAGGAAACAAATACAAAAGCAAGATACATTCAATAAAAACAATGTTTTTCAAGGTGCAAACCATTGTGATGAGCCATTATGATAAGCCTTTGATAACTAGATTAATACTATATAAAATGATACAAGGACCAGGCTCAAATTCATTTCAAAAAGCTTTACCCAGGGCATACCACCACGATAGTTGCATAAGCTCCTGTCCTCAGGGCCTATTCATCAGATTTATTATGCATACAGTTCCATGTCGCCAATTTGACAAATCAGTTCTGTCAGCACAGGAAAGGACTGCACCAGACCTGCACTTCATTTAAAATGTAATGTTTCTTAAAGGAATAGTTCACCTTAAATGTATATACTATATTATATACTCACCCTCATGTTGTTCTAAACCTTTATGAATGTGGAAGACAAAATTCTGAAGACTTAATTTCTGAAGAATACTTTCTGAAGAATAAGTACTGTTCACTTATTTCCACACAATTACATTAATTGGGAACTGGAGCTTCAAAAAGCACATAAAAGCATTAATTAGGGCTTTTTTATATACAAAAATATTAGGAATGTAGTTCATTTGACCTTGCATGATTAAAATAAAATAAAATAAAAATAAGTCTGAGTCGTGAACAAATCTTTTAGATTGTGAACTGGATCAACCGATTCATTGAAAAGATCCAATTCCAAGTTCCGCAGCACATCTTTTTGAAGCTTGAAAGCTTCAACCCAATTTCACTGCACTTGTGTGGAAATCTACGTTGGCCCAGTAGTGCAGAACCCAACGAAATCTCCACAACACAACGGAAACAAGCAGCAACACAACAAAATTAGCACAACACAGTGGAAACAAGCCGCAACACAGCGGAAACAAGTCACAACACAACGCAAATTAGCACAACACAACGGAAACAAGCAGCAACACAACAAAATTAGCACAACACAGTGGAAACAAGCCGCAACACAGCGGAAACAAGTCACAACGCAAATTAGCACAACACAGCAGAAACAAGTCACAACACAACGGAAACAAGCCACAACACAACAAAATTAGCACAACACAATGGAAACAAGCCGCAACTAGGCCTGTCGCAATAATCAATATATTGACTTATCGCGCAATATATGTACATGACCTCAATAATTTTTAGTGACGCAATATATCGCCAATTATATTTACTTAAAAATTAATGGCACCATGTTTTGTACATTCCACTTGTGCCTGTGTCTTTTGCAGCTTCTCGTACATAACGTGGTGTAGTCATGAGGTGCTAATTCAAATTAAAAAAATTATTTAACAAAAAAAAGCTTTATCTGCAGATATGGTCTTGTTTATGCTCTTGCCAGCCTTGCACATTTTTCTTTTTTTTCTTCTTGTTACTTTGCACTTTTTGTTAGAAAATGTTTATTTACTATTTATTCAGGTTTTTTAAGGTATCTAATATTTTGATACTTAATTTCCATGATCTAAATATTCTTAAAAATGAAAATTGGGTGTCATTTGGAAGTGTGTAGGCCTTCTTGCATTATTATGCTGTTACATTATGATTATATATTCAGTGGCATAAAATGGTCTTTAAAATGACAATAATATTGCTTATCGCAATTATTTCTGGGGCAATATATCGCACAACAAAAAGTTGTTATTGTGACAGGCCTAGCCGCAACACAGTGGAAACAAGTCACAACACAGCATAAATTAGCACAACACAACGGAAACAAGTCACAACACAACGTAAATTAGCACAACACAATGTAAACAAGCCACAGCACAATGAAATGAGCTGCAACACAATGGAAACAAGTCGCAACACAACAAAAACAAACCACAACACAACGATATTAGCCCTATATGTTGTGGCAATTTCATTGTGTTGTGGATATTTCGTTGTGTCGTGCACTACTGGGCCACTGTAGAAACCAGCAACCAGTACTATTCTGCAAAATCCTTCTTTTGTGCTCTATGGATGAGAGAAAGTCATACAAGTTTGGAACGACAAAGGAGTGAGTAAATAATGACAGTGTTCATTGAGGCCAAGACTACACTTTGAAAAAGGCTTCTGCTACATGCTGCGCAACACAGTGGAAACAAGTCACAACACAGCATAAATTAGCACAACACAATGGAAACAAGTCACAACACAACGTAAATTAGCACAACACAATGTAAACAAGCCACAGCACAATGAAATGAGCTGCAACACAATGGAAACAAGTCGCAACACAACAAAAACAAACCACAACACAACGATATTAGCCCTATATGTTGTGGCAATTTCATTGTGTTGTGGATATTTCGTTGTGTCGTGCACTACTGGGCCACTGTAGAAACCAGCAACCAGTACTATTCTGCAAAATCCTTCTTTTGTGCTCTATGGATGAGAGAAAGTCATACAAGTTTGGAACGACAAAGGAGTGAGTAAATAATGACAGTGTTCATTGAGGCCAAGACTACACTTTGAAAAAGGCTTCTGCTACATGCTGGGTCTTGCTAAACGGCCACCTGTGTATATGGAAACCGTATTGAGGAAGTGAACAAAGACACCGAGCAGGAGTCTTGGTACTGGATGACACTGAGGCCTGTCTCCACAACAACAGAAGCTCTGAGCCACAGTTCTGGCCCACTCACTCTACACACAGAGCAGCTACCCTTCATAACACAAAGAGCGCTCACACTCCATTTGTGAACAGCCATGGTGTGTGATAGTGCCAAAATACTGCTCATCAAACTTCAGCACATAACTTCTCCCAGGCTGTTTTGCTACAGACATAAATGATAACTTAGCTCATGCAACTTATTGAGGAGAGGTGTGCTATTACTTTCCTAAAGGCATTTTACACAGCTGAGTTAAGGCTGCTCTGTGCCTGCTTAAAATTCTGTGTAAAGACATAATGTCGCATAAAAGCCAGACTAAATTATGCCTGCTCTCATATGGTTATCTTTGCTGTGTAAATGCATTCATGCCACCTCTGAGCAGTATTAATCAGTCTGTGTAAAGACACCTAAAAGCCACTTCAGAAGTGTCTCTGTGTCACCTTTGCAGTGTCAATTTTGCACGAGTGACCTGATTTAAAAAAAAACACTGAAAGTGGGACCCGAATATTCTAGAACGCAAAATATCAGAGATTTGAAGGTGGACCTTTTTGACTTGCGTTGGTAAGTAAAAACCTACCAACCACCCAGAACACCTTAGGAACCACACAACAATGCTCTGACAACTACCAAGCATTAAAAAAATTTTCATGTCCATGCCAGTAGCATTTGTGGAAATATGTTGTACTTGAAACAATACAATATTACAGAATCAATTGCCACCGATTAAAATCAACACTGGCGCAGAGTGAGATAACATTTCTACAATATTTTCCATAAACAGCAATCTCATTTTTCTAACCAGTGATCGTGTTTTTACAGAACAAAGGTGTTTGGACCCTCTTGAAGATGAATGAAGGCTGTTGCTACTCGACCCAAACAACACATTTCCTCTCAAGAGGACTGAGAGACCTGTTCACCACGCCACCAGTGTTGACATTGACAACTTCACTCCTGTATTTTGCCACGGATTGGGGGCTGGTTTGGGAGAGAACCACATTAATAATTCCCTGAGGTTTGGAGCGAGTGGGACGTACAAAACAGGGCAACAAGAATCAGTGTTTTTGTGCATGTTATCGGACTAGTGCAGACTGCACCCAGCCCCCCACTTCCTGTCTCGCTGCCAGGAAACCAGCAGCTGCATTTAAACACAGTGGACCTGCACATGCATATGCTGTCCATAGAAACAGTACCAGGCCAAAGTATGACTGGCCAGTATTTGGTGTACTATACATTTCATATTTAAAATATATTTGCTTCATATATTCGACTTCCTGCTTACAATACCTGGACGCTCTAAACAAAGGTCTTTGCTTCTTAAAAATACACATATTAACCAGAATTCAATAGAAAAATATGCGTCAACCAATCACATATTCTGAATAACATGATTCTTGAATTCTCATTCCTATAATATGATCTTTGTCTTCAAATGTGCAGCATGAAAGGTCAACCGCATTCATTACTAAGAGTCTCAAAGCCTATTTTCAAATTTAAATCAGTTCAAGTGCCAACACAAATAGCAATGCCCCATATTACTTGGCCTGGAAAGTAGAAACTTACAAACAGTTCGATTAAAACGAAAAATATAGTTGTACAAATGCAAAACTTACAGTTGTTGGTCGACATGGGAAATGCACATTATGCAGAAGTAGCGGGAGGAAGTGGTGTTTGCTAAGCATATGTTACCTTGTGGGGAACTCTGTCGGCCAATGAGATCACATTGAACGCATCACAGACACTTTTGAATAGATGTGGCAAAATGACTTGCTTTCAAGTGTCATTAAAACGATCAATCAACTCACAATCATTTGGTTCCTGGGTGGAATCAAAATCAAAATAAAAACTGTTGGTCTTTGTTTGATGCCCATCAGCTTCTGTTTGAAATCCAAAGGTCAGGACTTATGACTTTGTAGTTTTCCAGAGGCACTCTAGTGGGACTCTTGTTAAACATATCACAGCAGGAGGCGTCCGGTCTCAACAGCCACGCTAGAAACCATAGTCAAAGATCAATACCGGTCTAGGTCAGAGGGACCTTTATGAAGTGTTTGTGGAACTAGAGCAGACTTTGATTCTCTCGCAGAACATTTGCCTCACAAAGTGAATTATCGTGCACTAAATGAAAGCTTGAAAGCATGTATACCTTGAATAGTTTGCACAAAAATGACAATTCTACATCATTTACTCAATCTTATGGTGTTCAAAATCCATTAGATTTTTAGCGCCTAGTTGAAGCCCATTTCCGCCCACTAAATAAAGATAAAAAAGTCATTGCTACTTTTTATCTCCCAATAAAGAATTTTTTTTCTCTCACTTGCGTATTAAAATCTCCAAATTTTGACCTTTTTTCTCAGAATTGTGACAAACTCACAATTATGAGTTATAAAGTCAGAATTGTAAGATTTAAACTTGTATTTCTGACTCTTTTCTCATAATTGCACGTTTATATCATGCAATTCTGAGAAAAAAAAAGTCAGAATTGGGAGATGTAAAAATTGTAATTGCAAAAAAAAGTCCAAAATTGCGTGATATAAACACGCAATTCTGAGGGGGGTTTTCTCACAATTACGATTTTACACAATTTTGACAATTTTAACATGCAAATGTAAAAACTCGCAATTCTGAAAAATATCAGTCTTTTTCCCCCAGAATTGGACTTATAACTAAGTTTATATCTCAAAATTCTGCAAAAAAAGTCAGAATTGTGAGTTTATGTGGCGCAACTTTATATCTCGTAACTTTGGCTTTATAACTTGCAATTGCAAGTTTATATCACGCAAATCTGAGGGGGAAAAAAAAACAGACCCGCAATTCTCAGAATTGCGAGATGTAAAAATTATGAGATAAAATTATGAAAAAAAAAAGTCGCAACTACCTTTTTTATTTTTTATTCAGTGGCGGAAACGGGCTTCCATAAAAACATTTAAAAACGAACATAACTCAAACAACTTAAAAAAAATAAATAAACTGAGGGGTATGTAACCTTGCATGTAAAAAACTGCAAGGGGTAAATACATATGAATGTAACTATATAAACTGAGTTACTGAGAAAACAAAACCAGACATAAAAATGTAACTGATATTTACTAAACGAAAACAAAAGTGCAAATAGATTCTTTTTACTGTGACATCAGAATCTGTTCAGCCATTAAAACACATCACACTGCATTTAAATGAACAAATAAACACAAAAAATACATATACTGCTAATACACATGACAAACGTCTCCTGTTGCATCAGATCCAGTCAGCATCTAGATCTTCATCGTCTATGACAGATGAGCTGAACAGTGAAAAACCTTTGAGGAGTCCTGCGGGGCCTCCGGAGCCCAACTCAAAACATCTCCTCTTCTTTGTAGTGTTCTCTCCGGCTTCTTCCTGTCTGTCGGAGGGCTTTGTCCTCATGTTGCCCGTCTGCATTGTGGTGGCCTTCGCATCTGTGGTTATATTTTTCCTGGTCTGTGTGCTTGTGTTCTCCTGGTCTTCAGAAACCGGGTTTGCTGGCACTTTGTTTGTACTGCCGTTTGTAGCTGGGACTGTTTTATCACCAGTGTTTTCCTCAGATGAGGCCGTAAAAGAGAATCTAGAAAGTTTAGCCAGAGTTGAACTGGCCACCTTCACATTTGGGTGGTCTGTCCTTGGTGGGGATTGTGGGTGTTTATTAGTGTTGCCATTATTCTCACCTGGAGAGTGGCTGTTGAGTCTGGACAGCAGCTGTTGTTGATGTTCAGTGTCCTCAGACATCCCTTTCTGAGCTGTGCTCACATCATTCAAGACCAGAGAGGAAAAGTCTTTGGTTTTATTGTTAGTTCCTAGCCGGGGTTTCTCATTAGCTCTGCTGCCCTCTGCTGGACGACGTGAGCTTGACCGATTCCCACTTTCGGGCCGTGTTTCTGGCATCTGAGGTGCGGTAGAATTCGCTCCCTCATGCACCGCCACTTTAGCACTCGCTTTCGCAACCGACTGATCGGCATGAATCATTCTCTCTCTGGGCTTGAATGTGAAGTTTGTGAGTTTGCTGCGTAAATCCTCGCTCTCGGCTCTGATGTCAGGACTAATGGTTGTGTTTTTTCTTTTTGAGGGTTTCTTCCCCGTTTTGGGTGTACTGTGGGAGAATATCTCCTCTAAATCGTCGCCTGTCTCTCCTAAAACTTGTTCCTCGCTCAGCAGGAGGGATGCTTTCATCTCTTTCAACCGTTTGGCTCTGAGCTTTTTGGAGCCCTTTTCCACAACGGCCTCAACCACGGATGGATCCACCTCCTTCTCCCACGCAGAACCCTTGCGGCGTATGGAATGGCTGTTGCTAGGTAACACCGCCGTGCCGCCCAGTGTGGTGGTGGCATTCTGTGTGGAGGTAACGATGGGGGAGGTGTGAACGACAGAGCTGGATAAGGAGTGGAACCAGTACAGGCTGGGGTCTGAATCAGTGGTCACTTCACCATTACTGTGATTCTGACCAGTTGGACACTCGCTGGTGTGGTTACTACGTGGTTCGGTCCCTTTAGGGGAGTCCGGTCTTCGGCTATTTAGCCTAAAGTCGAGCACAAAAGATGTTCTAAGGAGAATCTCAGATCTTTAAAGGGCTCAGATGAATTTTAGGCAAGTTATGTGCTGTAAAATATGGAAGCCCGTTTCCGCCACTGAATAAAAAAATAAAAAAGGTCATTGCTTTTTATCTCACAATTCTGACAATTGCATGATACAAACTATAGATATACACTTGAAATTGCAAGTTATAAAGTCAGAATTTCGAGATATAAACTTGCAATTGTGAGAAAAAGTCAGAATTGCGAGATGTAAACTCCCAGTTGCGAGGAAAAAAAACTTTATTCAGTGGCAGAAATGGGTTTCCATATTAAAATGTATATATACATATTTTAATAATGACATTTTATATTTTACTATTAATAGAAGTGAATATATTAAAACCAGGTTACAAAATTACATAATACATTTTATTTTTGATGTTTGATTCATATTACTAATTAAATACATATACAAATAAAACTGTATTTTAAAACGAAAACTAATAATACTAACTGGTAAAATTATATATATATATATATATATATATATATATATATATAGTATTATTACTATCAAATATTTATTATTATTATTATTATTATTATTATTATTATATTTAAAATGAATACAAATTAAATTAACTTAATTTTACTATTATAATATATTTATATTTACTACATATTAATCGAAATAATAAGTATAATTTATATTATATTAAATACTATTTTGTATTTAAACATACATATTTTATCATGAATATTACATATTAATACAATTCTCTTTTGTATTTGATAATACTTTTTATTTATAGTACAAATTAAATAAAATTGTATTTTAAATTGATCATTTCCGTTTTACCTTGAAAGTCTTTGAAGTTCTTTCTGTAGGATATCAGTCAATCCCAGCCTCTCAAGCACAATCTCACACTGTGTTTTATACTGTTCACAGGGGTCGTCAGGGAAAGAGGTGTGTAGAGCATTCACATTTCCAAGTAGAGCGCCTCCCTGAGGCAAACATAAAAATATGCTTATCCAGTCCTCAACAATTGAATATAGCTTCCGGATGAAGTAGTAATAAACAAACCTGCATGGAGCACTCCATAACAGACACCACAACAACAGCGTCCTCTACTGTCACTGTCTCTCTGAACATCAGCCTGGCATGAGCTGAAACACAAAGAGAGATGAGCATCAACTCTGATGAGATGAGCGTCAGATATTATGCTGCATGTGAGCATCTGACCCTCGGCGAGGCGGCTGAGACTCTCCAGCATACGGATGGTTGTACGGGAGGCGTTACGGCTGTCGCTCTGTCTCTGAAGCTGATAGTAGCGGCTCAGGATGGTGTTTGCTTCCTGTGTTATACAAGGCTTAAGAGTCTTGATCAGGCAGAAATAGGCCCTCATCTTCTCCATACTCCATAAACATGAAGACTCACTCGGCGCTCCTGTGGGAAAAACACGAGAGAAGAGAGTCGAGAGAAAAGGAGAGATGTTAAGATGAATATTTTATAAATATTCAACAAATGGCAAGGCTTCATCATTAACTTCTAGTCGGTATCAAAGAGTTTCTCAGCCAAATGAGGGGTGAACCAGCCCTCGAGGGGACAAGTTTTCCTATCAAAGTGGCATCACTTGGGAAAATAACGAAGACTGAACAAGCAACAAATCCCA
This sequence comes from Sinocyclocheilus grahami, assembly GCF_001515645.1. NCBI lineage: Eukaryota > Metazoa > Chordata > Actinopteri > Cypriniformes > Cyprinidae > Sinocyclocheilus > Sinocyclocheilus grahami. The sequence continues at coordinate 117,105 of NW_015505519.1, read as the reverse complement.
TGAGGGAAGCAGGAAGCAGCAGTCAAGCTGGATGGGGTCTGATCCAATAACACATCAGATGACACCTCACAAACTACATCTTTTTTATGTCATGTACAACAAAAACCTGCACTATATGAGCCAGGTATAGTTAAAAATGTGCCAAAAAATATATTCATGGACCAGGACATGATTCAAATGAAGGGGGGAAAAAAAGGAAATTTTGTAGGGATGGCCTAGAAATGCAGGCCCAAAAAATTATTATCATAGATATGTGTAACATATTATATTGGAAATATTTGAATTTCTACAAAGAATATTATGCAAAATAATATATAATATATTACTTTTAATAAATAATATAATTACAAAATATTTTATACAATTATATAAATAAGTACATAAAATGCTATGTAAATCCAAATATATGGTTATAAGCCTGAAAATGTAAATTTTGCATACAAATATATAGTTCTAACTATATATTTGGAATTATGTTTATATGTTTAGAATTATAACTTTATATTCAGGATGTCCAAATATATATTCAGATTTCACATATTTATTTGTTCTTTCAACCTTCAAAATATAATATAATATAATATAATATAATATAATATAATATAATGAAAACCCCTGATATTACAAAACAAAAGATTCCTCTCTGGGACAAATCTTTATATAAATTTACATATAATATCTATATATATCTATATATATATATATTTAGTCCTCATTTGTAAGTCGCTTTGGATAAAAGCATCTGCTAAATGACTAAATGTATTCAGATTTCACATAATATGCACCTACTTTGAAAACCCCTGATATTACAAAACAAAATATTTTTCTCTGGACCAAATATATATTCAGATTTCATAATTTATTTCCTCTTTTGCCCTTCATAGTATAACACAAAATAATATAATATAATGTAATGTAATGTAATTTAAATGTAAAATAATATAACATGCACCTACTTTGAAAAACCCTGATATCACAAAACAAAAGATTCTTCTTTGGGACAAACCTTTATTCTGCAGGATAAAGGAGGAGATTATTTTGTCCCATTCTGGGTTTTTAGTATCTAGCAGAACCAGTACGAGGTCAAAGCGGCTCAGGAGGGGGCTGGCGAGGGCCACGTTCACAGAAACTGAGACATTAGGGTCATACTGCCCCTTTGGGTTTGTAGCTGCCAGGATGGTGGTCCTTGTGTCCAGTTTGCACACCATTCTAAAAAAGAGGAACATGTGACATTTAATGTGATGCTCACAAGCATTTGGTTAATTAAAAAAAATGAAAGAAGACATTATTTCCCCCAGCACTCACCCGGCTTTGGCCACGCTGATGGTTTGTTGCTCCATGGCCTCGTGGATGCTGGTGCGGTCATGTTCTTTGATGCTGTTGAATTCATCAATGCAGCACAGACCTCCATCAGAGAGAACGAGGGCTCCTGCTTCCAGATGCCACTGTCCAGAGTCCTTAACAGCCGCCACTGTCAGACCTGACCAGCATTTCACAATGATACAAACAATGATGCAACAGCACTAAATGCTCATTGAACAGTAGAAGTGGATAGTGTCTAGTATGTGCATGCAGCAATCTGAAGTATACAACAATATTTAACTTCAAAGGATGTGGACAAAAAAAAAAAACATCAGACACGGCACACCACCTCAGTACTACACAAAGTTTAGTTCTGGCTCTATTTAGCTTTTATTTCTTCACAAATATTAGGAGTTTGAGTAGGAAGAATTATACTATTTATATTAACTTACATAAATACTCTACCACTAAGTTGAGTAGGTACAATTTTTTAAATATTAAAAAAAAAAAAGTTTATGCCCACCAAGGCTTCATTTATTTAATCAAAAATACACTAAAATATGTGAAATATAATTGCAATTGAAAACAGCTATATTTACTTTAATATATTTTAAAATGCAATTTATTCCTGTGATGCAATGCTGAATTTTCAGCAGCTCCAGTCTTCAGTGATTGTCTCCAGTCTTCACATGATTTTTCAGAAATCATTCTAATACGCTGATTTGGTGTTCAACAAAAATGTATTCTTATTATAATTGTTTTTGTGGAAACCATGTTAATTTTTTCATGAGTCTTTGATGAACAGAAAGTTCAAAATAACATTTACTTGAAATAGAAAGCTTCTGTAATATTATAAATGTCTTTACCATCACACTTGTTTGATTTAATGTAATAATTTAAACTTATTTATAAAAGTATATTAGCTCTGGTTGTATACTGCACATCTTGAATGTGCATACAGAAATTCTGCATACTGTTGTTCACAGTATAAATACCACAGTTCAAAAATGAAAATTCTGTCATCATTTACTCACCCTCATGTTGATTCAAACCTATATGAGTTTCTTTCTTATGATGAAAATGAAAGAAGTTTTGAGCAATGTTGGTAGCCAACATTTGCTGGAAGCCATTGACTTCCATAGTAGTGAAAAAACAACAGAAGAAAGAAACTCATACAGGTTTGGAACAACATGAGGGTGAGTAAATGATGACCATTTTCATTTTTAGTGAACTACCCCTTTAAGCAAAGTATACTGTTATGCAATTAAGAACTTTCCCCTAGAGCGCTGATTGTGAACGTTAATGAGAAGGTGATGTGAGGTTCAGAAGAACGCGTGGAACCTGCATTAGTAGATCCGATTCCTGCAGTAAGCACAGAGCGTGGTGTAATCTTAGCCGCGTACTTCAGAAACTGTGACTTCCCAGTGCCTGGATCGCCCACGAGCAACAGATGAGACTCTCCTAAACAGAACGCATGCTTTGAGTCAGAACTATTCACAAGAGCAATACACTTTTCAAGCACACCTCTGAACTTTGTATCACGATAAGTCTAAATGTCAGACTGCCCATTATGTGGAACCTGAACGCATACCTCTCACCTTGGTTCCAGACACATCTATTCTCTGTACCCCACCTGCCAAAACCATAGCAACAGCCAGCTTGACAACGTACATGCCGAACACCTGAGGGCAAAGGCTCATCAAGATCTCATTCCTGCCTTCAGAATGTCAAGAGAAAGAGAGACCGAAAGAAAGAATAAGACAGACATATTTTATGATTCATAAACCCACACTGAATCCCATGAGCTGTTTTACTTTATGATTGGCTGCTAGGGTGTTCTAGGCCATTACTAGGTGGTTCTCTCCCCCCCCCCCACACTTTTTCTAACATCAATGAGAAAATCATGCATTTGACTGTTTAGAAAAGTAATAAAACACTTTTGCTCAAAAAGCCACATGATTGAGGTATTATTCATGTTCACAACACAAACGATACAGAATGAGTTACATGCCAAAGTTTAATACTTGCCGTTATGGATTTGTTCAAATCCCTAACCCAATAACCCTATGAGCAATAGTAGCCTAACAGTGATAGTCTTAGAAAACACCACTGGCAACAGATTACAACATTGTTTCATGCACCAAATTAACTGAATTTCCTCTACAGGGATTATAATTGAGTTTGTATAGCAATAGAGAAGACATGGTATTAAAGGGGTTATATGACGTTGCTAAAAAAGAACATTATTTTGTGTATTTGGTGTAATAAAAAATGTTTATGCGGTTTAAGGTTAAAACAACACATTATTTTCCACATACTGCACATTATTGTTTCTCCTCTATGCCCCGCCTTTCTGAAATGCGTCGATTTGTACAAAGCTCATCGTTCGGAAAAGCGAGGTGTGCTCTGATTGGCCAGCTATCCAGTGTGTTGTGATTGGCCGAATACCTCAAGCATGTGACGGAAATGTTACGCCCCTTACCATACTGTGATAATGCCCTGTCCGGCCGGAGCGACGAGACAAAAACATTAAAAGCCATTATAAACGAGGCATTTGTTGCATCCAGTGGGGACATAATTACTGATTATAATGACTTATACTGTCTTTTTACGCGTTGCATCGCGCCACGTAAACATAAAACCATATCTGCATTTGTGATCGGAGAAACGACAAACAACTAGCACTGCTCTACACTGCTCAAAACTCGCGTTTGAATCGTCAGTGGCAAATCCTTTAAATATGAAAACGTACTTACAGGCTGTGAGTCAGCATTATTTGTCAGAACACCGACATTGTAGTCTACTCTCTCAGGAAACAGTCCTTGTCCTCCGTAAAAATGCGCTACACACATCTGAATATTTGGTTTGAACTGTTCTGGAACAGTGTTGTAAATACAACTTAACCACTGATGTCTAGTTGTGTCCTCTTTTGCTAGTCTTGATGTGAACAATTAATCCGTGCAAGTTAATCTGCTGAAAAACTTTTTTTTTTGTCTTGGTAATCTTTTATCAAAATCTGAACATTTGCTTCCACTCTGGAATGGCATTCCATCTCTGATGACGTCAGTTTGACAGCTTGGGCAGAATATCCTTAAACACACCCCTCCAACCGTTAGGTTGCTATGAGTGAGAGACAGAGAGGAGGAGCGCAAAAATAAAACTACGCCCTCTATTCAATATTCAATTTCAGCTGGAAATACGTCACTACACTGAAATAAAGTCAGCAGCAACTTCCGGTTCACGCAGACTTTAACGGTGTGCAGATACCAGTCCTGCACTGTCAAATTATTTAAGCCAGTAAATATATGTATAAAATACAGACTGTACAGCATTTACCTGATTTGCAGCTGTCCACAAGATCGTCCTCCAGGATGATGAGCATAGATCGAGGGATACTGCCCACTGACAGTTTCTGTACCTGTTGGTGAAGTAGTTGTTTTTTTTGTAGATGCTTTTACATTACATTTACATATTATTTTACTTAAAATTAGTTTAGTTTTATTTTAATTATATTTTATAAAATATAATTAAATGCTATTACAATATTATTTTATTTTAAAGGGGTCATCAGATGCCCATTTTCCACAAGTTGATATGATTCTTTAGGGTCTTAATGAAAGGTCTATAACATACTTTGGTTAAAATGTCTCAATGGTAGTTTAAAAAAAACACCCTTTTTACTCTGTCAAAATCAGCTCTGTTTTCAGCAAGCTGTTTTAGTCCATGTTGCTTTAAATGCTAATGAGCTCTGCTGACCCCGCCCCTCTCTTTTCTGGGGTGATGAGCAGATTGTAAACTTCAGCCTGCGAAACTTGCTAACTAGCACATATTAGGAAAGACGATTTGCAAAGATTCATAAAAAACCTTTATACTTCTTCTGTAGATGAAGCTGGATCACGAATGATTCATGCGAACATAAACACATTTAGGCAGATTGGGGATCGGCGCATTCCCTTCAAAGACGAAAGTAACGTTAATCCTGTGTGTCTTCAGCGGCTCAGATGTCAGGAGTAAATGACGACTGCTATGTTCATTATTACATCCAATAACAAAACACCTCAATCGCTTAATCGGAGACATTCTTGTCTTCCCCTGCACCGGAATCGACACAATGGCGGACAGCTAAGACGGCACTGTCAATCAACTATCGTGGGAGGGCCTGGGTCTGTGTGACGTCACACAGACAGGCATCTGAGATCGGCTCGATTTGAGAAAGGGGGGGAAAAACACTGGGGGGATCTTTATCATTATAGGGTGGTTGTGTACACCCACTGCTAACACACATTTCAGTTCAAACAACTTGTAAAAGTGCATGTTGCATCCGGTGACCCCTTTAAATAATTGTAATTTATATATTTTATTTAATATAATTTTCATTATGATGTCCTTTTTTTTGTTTGAAACCCATGGCATAAAGTCTCAGCCATGGACATCACGCCCACAGACCGTTGGTTGAATGTCTGATGCACAAAACACACAAAAACACTATGGAAGTTTCAAAGTTGTCATCTGCCAAACCCCATCTGGGAAGAAAGCTGAACTGAACTATTTCTTTAGCACCAGGTTGCTCCAGGGTGACTGCACATGAATAAACAACATCTCACCTGCTCTTGGATTTTGATCTCCTGGTAGTCCTTGCAGGCGGCCGGAGGGGCGTCACTTCCTGACAGGCAGGTGAATTTGAAACAATTACATCCCTCCTCATTGGGGCAGCTGGTGGGTGGAGTGAAGGTGTAAAACTGCTCAAAAGAGGCCTGCACGGAGAACACGTGCCTGCATTTATTGCACATGTAGTCTTTCTCATACTCCAGCACTTTAGTCACACTGGTGCGGATGACCGTGCCCGTGACGGACAGGAAGTGGCCCACGTCTCTAGCTTTAGGAATGTGATCTCTGGTCAGCTCGGGACACATAGGTAAACCTAAAAACATGTAGTAATGAAAGAAAATCATATATTGAATTGGAACAGCATGAGGGTGAGCAAATGTTGACTTTTTTGTTGACTATTTCAAATTAACCACCAGGTGTCAGTGTTATTCCACCACAGCATTCTAGGGCTCCTATTTGAGAAATTCTGTCTCCTACTGCTAGATAGCGCTGCATGTTCATTCATTAAAAGTTCAAAAGCAGAGTTACAGTCTCTTGCACTGTCTTGCATAATGAATCAACTCAGAGCGTGTTCAATATTTGAATATGACCTGGCCCGGCATGGTTGCATCATAGAAAAACATAAAAGAAAGAAGAATCAAAAACGTCAAAGTTTCTTAGGCAATAAAACTGCATTCACTTCTTCTTTCCCCTCTAACCACAGACACCGACTGCAGTGGCTATGGAGAAAGTGGGTTTCAGTAAAGTCTGTTTATTCGGATGAGTCACATCTGCAGGGCTATAGATGAAGAGCGTGTAATTACAGGTGACGGCAATCATCTCCTGCAGGACGTGAGAGAAAAGCACTTGGCTTCGCCACAATGCAATACGACCATCCCACATACCTCAGGGATCAAACACAAGCCTACACGTCATCTAAAACAACCTTCACACTCTTGCCTTCTATGTCAGTCTGCTGTTTTTAGATAAGCGGATTAGGGCTGGGCAAAACACTGAATATTCAAGAGATTTTCATGATCAGGATTTTGATTAAAAGCACCTTTGTGAAAACTGCACTGATTTTAAGGATTTTGGCCATTGTGTTTCTCAAATATATTGCCTCATTAGACAAGAACACAAAGTTTTTTAAAAGCACAAAACAAAATTCCTGAGAGAATTATTTTCGTCGTTAGAATCAGCTATTTATTTATTTTTTTAAATGGAACAGCATCTCTGATTTAAATTTCTGCAACACAAACAGTATTCAAAGTTTGTACTTGTATAATCACTGAAAAATGTACACAGAAATTTTTTATGCATTTCTCTATATACACACACACACGAGTTAAATAATGTTGGTAACACTTTACAATAAGGTCCCGTTTTTAAATATTGATTAATTAATTATATTAGTTAACGTGAACTAGCAAAGAAAAATACAGTAACACTTTATTTTAAGGTGTCCTTGTTCCACGTTACATGTACTTACTATTGTAATAACAATAAATTATGCATAATTACATGCAAGTAACCCTAAGCCAAACCCTAATCCTAACTCTATCCATATAGTAAGTAGTACATGTAGTTAATTAATATTACTCAGTACTTAAATGTATATTTACACTGTAAAAAGGACACCTTAAAAAAAGTGTAACCAAAAATACTTCTAATCCATCTATTAATCTTAGTTCATGTTAATTCCTAAATTTAATAATGCATTATTAAAAGAAGTGTTAATACTATTTAATGGGCCTGAGCTGGCATGAACTAAAACCAAACACAACTGATAGCAGCTCTCAGTGATATGTGTCGGGTCCCCGCTACGATAGCAGCAACACTCACAAATGTTTACAGAACGAGCGAGAACCCAGTGTGACTGTAGCTTTCTCTATTTCGGTTTTATCACGTGACAGAAAGTCTAAGGCCTTCTCAAGCCGTACGGCTGACCCATGTAATCTGCGGCCTATTATGCATCAAACTAAGATTGCTGTAGAGACAAAAATAATGCCATCAAGTTAGCATTTTTAAACATTCGCTCACTAAAAAATAAATCATTTCTGATCAATGACTTAACCACAAACAACCAGGATTTTAAGTTTCTAAACGAAACATGACTAGAAGACAGCTGCAGTGCAACAGTCCTCAATGAAACAGCCCATCCTAACTTTACTTTTATAATTGTCTGCAGGACTGTTAGAAGAGGTGGAGGTGTAGCTGCTCTATTTCAAGATGTTTATCAATCAGGGCTGAACGATTAATTGCATTTGCAATTGTATTGCAATACACTCGGTCACGTGACACGCGAGAGTAAAGAAGTGTGTGCGACTTGAAGATCGATCGGTGTATGACATCAAAGTAAGGCGAGAGAAAGCACAAGGAGACGTCCGCTCTCTTATAGCTCTCGCAGTACTTTGATGACACACAC
>NW_015505519.1:101080-107940 GCF_001515645.1 Sinocyclocheilus grahami | reverse complement strand
ATTAATTGCATTTGCGATAATATCGCGATATGACAAAACGAAAATTTTTCAATCGCAGAGGCTGCGATTACACTCGGTCACGTGACACGCGAGAGTAAAGAAGTGTGTTCGACTTGAAGATCGATCGGTGTATGACATCAAAGTAAGGCGAGAGAAAGCACAAGGAGACGTCCGCTCTCTTATAGCTCTCGCAGTACTTTGATGACACACACACCGATCAGTCTAAGCAGCGATTCAAGTCGAACACATCCCAGCAGTCTTTAGAAGAAGCATCAAGTTGGCACACTACAGTGTGGCCAAGTCCGCGGTTTGGGGAACCCCTCCAAAAAGCGTGTATCTTACTCCCTGGAACGCAATTTGCAGAAAGCTAAATGCAGAAAATATGACGAGGCATATCTTGCTCTCGGCTTCACTCACTGTGTCTATACCGGACACTATAGTTGTCGCATCGGGCCGCAACAGCTCAACACTGGATGCGACAAAGCGACTGTTGCAAATAATTTTAACTTTTAACTTTTTTTTGTCATAAATAATTACATTTTTATTTAACAACTACAATCACAGTATATTGACTGATTTGTTGAACTTCCAACCTTGTAAGCATGTAATAATTATGACAACATAAAGCACTGACAAATAAGCCTGGTGTAAACATTAATATGAAAGTCAATAACAAATCACACAAACTAAAGTAGATATAAAGATAGATAGATATAAAAACATATCTGTTGCTTCACACTACTTTAGGTAATTCAAAGTCACTGTAATAAACATGTAAACATGTGGACTGCACTTTTTAAACACTGTCTGTTAACTTTAGACCAGTGGATCTCAAATGTTTTTGGTCGCACCCCACTTTAAACCTATAAAAAAAATGTGCTTTATATATTATGGTATAAACATTATGAAAAATTCATGCTTTTTTAATAAAAAAAAAACCTACAGGGGAAACAACACCTGCATCACTTGAAACATTGAATAGCATAGAGAAAATAACTGTTATTATTATTCTCTCTGTTATTTATTTATTTTTTGTGGGTTTCATGCTGTCCGCTAAGGCATAGGACACACACAGGCTTTCCTCCTCACCAACGACATTAAACACCATGTCTACACCGGACTTCATATCAATTCATGCATCACCTAATTTAATTGTAACATATAGGCCTGGCCTACAGAAAATAACATTTATGTTTAATCTATCTAATATTGTGTTGGTCATACTATACAATGATTTATAGCTTGTCTTTGCTGAATAATAAAGAACATAAAGAGCTTTAAAAAATAATTACATATTAAATCGCAATTAGATTTTCCAAAATCGTTCATCCCTACTATCAATGCAAGCAAGTGTCATTTGGTCAGTACTTGTCTTTTGAATATCTAGGGATTGTGCTGAAAGGTGCTCCACGCATTCTGTTTATCATTATTTACAGGACTCCAAAATACTCTCCAGTTCACAGAACTGTTATCAATGATTTCCTCAGAGTTTGACTGTTTTGCTATTGCAGGGGATTTTAATATTCACATAGATAATGCAGAAATCAAAACTACAAAATAAATTATAACTGTTTTAAACACTTTTGACCTGATTCAGCATGTGCATGGACTCACACACAATCGTGGACACACTCTAGATTTACTCATCAGTAGAGGTCTAAACATTTCATCCATTGTTATTAAGGATGTAGCACTATCTGACCACTTCTGTATTTTCTTTGATATATTGATCTCTGCTACCACTGAATCTAGATCGGTCTCTGTCAAAAAGAGATGCATTACCGAGAACACTAGTGTGCTGTTTATGAAGGCTATATCTTCAACACCAAGTACTTCTGCAGACTCTGTTGATCTTCTCCTTGATTCCTTTAACTCAAAAGTTAAGAATGTTATTGATGATATTGCTCCTGTGAAAGTCAGAAAGAAGACTGGCAGACAAAAATCATCTTGGAGAAAATCAACAGCAGTACAGAGTATGAAAAGACAATGCAGAAAAGCTGAGCGGATGTGGCAGAAGACGAAACTTGAAATTCACAATAGCATCTATAAAGACAGCCTTCATGCTTTCAATGTGGAACTAGCCACAGCTAGACAGACCTTCTTCTCAAACCTTATAAACAGTAACTTAAACAACACTCGCACTCTTTTTGCTACTGTTGAGAGACTAACAAACCCCCCAAGTCAGATTCCCAGTGAAATGCTCTCCGACAGCAAATGCAATGAGTTTGCTTCCTTCTTTTCTGAGAAGATCAATAATATCAGAAATGCGATTGGCACATCCTCAAGTTATGCAGAGGTCAGACAGATTCGACCACAATCTCAAAAGGAAGTTACTGTCTGTTTTTGAAGCAATTGATAGTACAATTTTGGAAGAAATAGTACAGCACCTTAAATCGTCAACCTGCTGTCTTGAAACACTTCCCACATCTTTTTTCAAGTGTGCTTAACGGTTTAGAAGATCTCTTAGAAGTGGTGACCGCCTCACTTCTTTCTGGGACTTTTCCAAACTCCCAGAAAAATGCAGTTGTTAAGCCCCTTCTGAAAAAGAGCAATCTTGATAACACCATATTGAGCAACTAGCCTATAGACCAATATCAAATCTTCCTTTTATAGGCAAGATTATTGAAAAGGTAGTTTTTAATCAGCTGAACAAATACTTAAAGTCAAATGGATACTTGGACAATTTTCAATCTGGTTTCCAACCACATCATAGCACAGAGACAGCGCTCATTAAGATAATAAATAATATTAGCTTTAATTCAGATTCTGGCAAAATATCAGTGCTGGTATTACTAGATTTTAGTGCTGCGTTTGACACTGTCGATCATAACATACTTCTAGAGAGACTGGAAAACTGGGTCGGGCTTTCTGGGATGGTACTCAAATGGTTCGGGTCATACTTTGAAGAGAGAGGTTATTATGCGAGTATAGGAAAGCATAAGTCTAAGTGGACGTCCATGACATGTGGAGTCCCACAAGGCTCAATTTTTGTACCGCTCTTGTTTAGCCTGTATATGCTCCCACTAAGTCAAATAATGAGAAAGAACCAAACTGCCTGTCACAGCTATGCTGATGATACCCAAATTTACCAAGCCTCATCTCCAAATGACTACAGTCCCATTGACTCCCTCTGCCAATGCATTGATGAAATTAACAGTTGGATGTGCCAGAACTTTCTTCAGTTAGAAAGGAGAAAACTGAAGTCATTGCATTTGGAAACAAAGATGAAGTTCTCAAGGTGAATGCATAGGGGGTCTGTGACTGTAGAGGGTCAAACAACTAAAAATCAAGTCAAGAATCTTGGTGTGATTCTGGAGACAGACCTTAGCAAATACATTGCAGATATGCTCACTGAACATAAACATAACAGACCAGTCAGATCATTAGGATCGAGTCAGTTAGAAATACCAAGGGTTCACACAAAACATGGGAGTCCGCTTTTGGCTATTTTGCCGCCCGCAGTTGGAACCAGCTTCCAGAAGAGATCAGATGTGCTAAAACATTAGCCACATTTAAATCCAGACTCAAAACTCATCTCTTTAGCTGTGCATTTATTGAATGAGCACTGTGCAATGTCCGAACTGATTGCACTATATTTTATGTATAATAATTTTCTATTCTTAACTGTTTTAAATTCATTTTAAACCTCTTAAATCAATTATAAATCACTCAATGCCCTAGGACCCAAATACATTGCAGATATGCTCACTGAACATAAACATAACAGACCAGTCAGATCATTAGGATCGAGTCAGTTAGAAATACCAAGGGTTCACACAAAACAAGGGGAGTTCGCTTTTGGCTATTTTGCCGCCCGCAGTTGGACTCAGCTTCCAGAAGAGATCAGATGTGCTAAAACATTAGTCACATTTAAATCCAGACTTAAAACTCATCTGTTTAGCTGTGCATTTATTGAATGAGCACTGTGCTACGTCCGAACTGATTGCACTGTATTTTATGTATAATCATTTTAAAACGGTGTAGACACTGTGTCTGTGTGAGCAAAGAAAACAATCAGTATAAATATAACGATCATTATACTATACATCGCACATCCTGCGATGTGACTATCGCGGATGCGCACATCGCGATATCAATGCTGAAACGATATATCGTGCAGCCCTAGTTGTGATTATTTTTTATGATTATTTTACTTCCTTTTATGTAAAGTACTTTGAATTACCACTGTGTATGAAATGTGCTACATAAATAAACTTGCCTTGCCTGCCTAAAAGTGAATATTTGTATTTCTATTAACTAACGTTAACAGATAAAAAAAAAAACTGTAAAAAAAAATGTTAGTTGCTAACTAACATTAATTAATGGGACATGTAAAAATAGAAAAAAAATAATTCATTAATTTACTTGCTTGCTTCTTTTATTAAGCAAGGATGCATTAAATTGATCAAAAATGACAGTAGATACTTTTATATTGTTACACAAAAATCTATTTAATAAATGGTGTTATTTTGATTATTAATTAAAGAACAGAAAAATATGTATTATGGTATTAACAAAAAATATTAAGCAGCACAACAGTTTTCAACATTGCCATCACAGGAATAAATTACATTTTTATATTAAAATTAAATTTATAATATTGAAATGATAATATTAATATTTTAATAATATTTCACAATATTACTTTTTACTGAATCTTTTACCATAAGAAACTACTTTTAAAAGTACTAAATACCTTTTAACGATAGTGTATGTGGGTAAATAGTGCTATTTTCTATGCACTTATTTTGGTGCGTATATATGAAGATTAAATATTAATTCTGTGTTCATTTAAAAACAGTGAGGAAAACATGCCTCAATGATTTTAACTAGATTTTACAGTATTTAACATCTTGCATTAAATATTTCTAATCTACTTGCCAACAATGATTATTCAGCTAAAATGTTCCTATACATAAATGCTGACATATAGATCATTATTAAAAGGCTGAAAGATGGAGCAATATTTTAGCTATCTCACCCAGCCTGACCTTTACTGAGCATCTTTCTTTATAATACAGGTACGTCACACCTCTTCAGGAAGACAACAGACGATTGTACCCACCAGGTTTGCTGAGACACCACCTGGATACAAAATATTACTAACTAAAGACCTTCACCAAAGCATGAAAGCATCCAGACACATGACGTGCTTGTTCATCGTGATACGACCAACGATCTGTGTGCTTTTTATGGCTGTGTGTCCTATTTTCAGACCCCTTTCATATTCACAGCATGCTGGATCTATGAGTGGAGTCTGCACTCGGGCTATTTATAACCCTCCTTTGTCCACAAACGGGATAAAACATCCAGGGAACAGGAAAGGTCAGTCAGCTGATTATTGCTGACACACTCCCTACAGCAGTCAGAGTCTTGGCTACATCCATCTCGAGACGGGTAACATTTACATGGGTTCATTTACATGAGTGGTGCTCCTCGCCCATACAAAAGTCCACAACCCAATGCCAGGGTGTTGCTATGTGATTGCTAGTTAGGAGTTTTGAACAGTTTTTAGTGCATTGCTATGTGGTTGCTTACTAGCTTAAGTCAAAGCGGTCTCACCTAAAGTCTCTGAATATAAATTATGAAATTAGAGTCATTTAATTGTTATTTTTTTTGTATTATTTATAGTTTTATAAAAATATTTTAAAATAGCATTTATTTTCATATTTTTGGTTTTCTTTTTCGTCAAATTTTTTATCATTTATTTTATAAGGTAATAATTCTATATATTATATTATACATATATATATATATATGTATAATTTGTAAATACTTAAAAGATTCAAGCTTTAATGAACAAGATTAGCAAGTTTAGAAATTAATAAATAGGGAAAAAATATGAACTTAAATTCTAAATAACGAAAGTATTACAAATAACTTTAATAATTAAATAAACATAAAAATTATATACTACATAATTATATAATAATATTTATCAATTACTACATCATTTATACACATTTCATATAAGACAATAATTATATATAAATGTAATAATTATGTTTTGAAACTACTTAATGAAAGATATTCAATAATATTATTTGAGATTAGAAATGACTATTTACTTACAATATTTAAATATTTTTGAACAATTTATTTTCATATTTTCGGTTTTCTTTTTTGTTTAATTTTTGTAATTTTATGTGCTGCTATTTTTTATTATTGCTGTCATTTTATACATATCAGTATTTAGTTTTAAATTATTTTTATTTTAGATTTAGTTTTTATTTATGTCCATTTTAGTACTTTTAGCGTTTAGTAATGTTAGTTGTAACATTGCTAATTTATTGGTAAAATATTCGTTTTCACTAACATTTCATATTTACTACTAGTTTTTTCAGATATTTACTAATAGTTATAGTTACTACTAATAATAGTAGGATTACTAATAATACTAATATTTATAAATATTTGTAATTATTACTTCCTAATAGTTATAATTACTACTAATAATATTAGAATTACTAATAATAGTAATAATATTTACTAATAGTGCTTACTTATATCACTATTATTTTAAAATAGCATTTATTTTCATATTTTCTGTTTTCATTTTAATTTTGTATTTTTTGTTTATTACTGTCATTATTTTTTATATTTTAGTATTTCATGTTATGTTTTGTTTTAGTTCAGTTTTTATTTATTTCCATTTAGTAATTTTCATGTAACTTATTTCAGTTAGTTGCCAAGGCCACGTCCTATTTCCTATTTTATATTAGCTTTACTTCAATGTACAACAAAGGCATTTTATTTTTAGTTAAAGATAATAACCCTGCCACCAAGCACAAGTCTGATTGTAAATTATTAGTCTGACCACTTTGAAATGTTTCCTCAACAAGTCTCATTCATTCACACCA
>NW_015505519.1:100561-101070 GCF_001515645.1 Sinocyclocheilus grahami | reverse complement strand
GCATATTTTTTCTTCAAAAATTCTCCTTTTACGTTCCACAGAACATATAACAGCATACGGTTCGAAGCGACATGAGGGTGAGTAAATACTGAGAGAATTTTCATGAAATATTCCTTTAAAGCCTCATTCAGCTGTTCTTTCCTCTGACAGCCCATGTGTCTGTCTGACCTCTCACATTGACGTCCTCTCTCTCTCTCTCTCTCCTCAGATCCGGATCAATACCCTTCCTGCAGAGCCCTTGCTCCTCTTGTTGTTACATCATGCAGTGTTTGCACTCACACCTGACCAGCAACACAAAGCCTCATCTGATCTCCCTCCAGCTCCCTCTCACAGCGAGCCAACATCCCGACGCGTAACGAGACTGTTGTTACAGAGAAAAACACATCAGCATATCCTGCAGGTTATATGACACTAGATCAGAGGAAGCGACCATGATAACAGATAACGGTTCGCAGCAGGACAAACGAGCTGTCTGCCACGGTGTGCTGGGGTCTAATTGCCTGTAGAAG
>NW_015505519.1:100055-100551 GCF_001515645.1 Sinocyclocheilus grahami | reverse complement strand
CTTTTTGAGCATAGACCTGAAAATGACATTTCCAACTTAAATTGTTGTAGATTTTGAATGCTTCGAGCATAGACTTAAGGTTGGTCCCTTTTTAAAGAAGACACTTGGCAGATTATTGTAGAAGTGAAAAAAGTTATAAAAAATTTTACGTTTATGAAAATATATATGTAAAATAATTTTCACTAATAGGTTAATGCCAAACACTATTTAATGCTTAACTGATCTGAATGATCTGTTTTTGAAATTTAAAAGTTATAAATATGTATATCGACTATAATGATATTTTACATAAGGAAATAATCCTGTAATTATGTTTTGATACTTTAAAAGGAAAGATATGATTCAAACTTTAATGTACAAATGAGATTAGTTTAGATTAGAAAATAATTATAAACTTACATTTTAAATAAGAGGTTTTATAAACTTTAATAATTAAATATTGTATAATCATTATATATACAGTGGGGCAAAAAAGTATTGAGTCAGCCACCAATTG
>NW_015505519.1:92638-99529 GCF_001515645.1 Sinocyclocheilus grahami | reverse complement strand
TATATATATATATATATATATATATATATATATACACACAAACATGATAATTTATAAGCATTTTTTATAAGGCAGCAATTATATATAAATGAAATAATATTTTTTAACTAATTAATGAAAGATGTGATTCAACAAGATTAGTTGACAGTAGAAATTAATTTATTTACAACTAAAACAAATTAATATAATACATTTATAAAACTGAAAAATAAAATTGTTATTATAGTCATTGTAAAGTGTTACTGATTATTTGTTCTATTATTATTCTACTCTATTTTCTCTTTTAATGTTGATTTGGAATATGTTGTACAAAAAAGTATTTTTGTATTTTTTGTACCCTTGTATTTTTCCCAAAATAATTTGACGTTTAAGTGTGTAATTTCTGCACCACTAGCTAACAGAAAAAATGATTTCCTAAACAGGTTTTTCAAAGAATTCCCAAGTTTATGTTATTGGTTGTTGTGTCAGGCTGGTCTGGAAGTTGCACAAATTGAAACCATATAAAATCTTGGTTGTTGAGTCCTGATACAGGTGTCAGTGTAAAAGAGTGGACACTCTTATACATGCTTACCTGATATACGAACATGCAGATTGTGTTTGAGTTTGAATCTCTCCTGTGGTGAGGAAGAAGACCGAGATATGGTCTGGGCTACTCTGTGCAGGGCATTGTCAAACACAGGCAGCACCTGGCTGGGGAATGCATTGAAACACTCTCCAACCTCCATATTGTCCTCGAATAAGGTCATGGCATTCACTACAACAGGATAGTGAGCATCTTCACTGGCCTCCTGGAAGATCTGTAGGATGTCATTCTTGTGGTGCTCCATCACATAAGTCTCAAACGCCAGTCCTATGAAAGACACCTGATCCTGACTGAGCATCACGTTCATCTGAAGACTGAACCAGACCACTTAGACATGAAGTATTCTGCAAGAGAGCAATGGATGATGGTCTGTACATAAATCGTAGTTCATCTTTTCAAAACCTTACATACTCATACACTTGTATCATAAGGGGAAGTCGCGGCCTAATGGTTAGAGATTGTCGCCCCACCTTCAATACCACGACTGAGGTGCCCTTGAGCAAGGCACCGAACCCCCAACTGCTCAGCAAAATATGGCTGCACACTGCTCCGGGTGTGTTTTCGTGTTCACTGCTGTGTCTGTCTGTCTGTGTGTGTGTGTGTGTGTGTGTGTGTGTTCACTGCTCTGTGTGTGTGTGTGCGTGTTCACTGCGTGTGTGTGTTCACTGCTGTGTGTGTGCACTTTGGATGGGATAAATGTAGAGCACTAATTCCGAGTATGGGTCCATACTTGGCCAAATGTCACTCACATAGTAAACGGAGAGTGTTTTTAATGTATTTTAAATGAATTTATAAAAACTTTTTACCTTTTTAATTATTTTAAGTGATTGATTCATGGTTTCCACACCTTTTGACAAATGTATGACCTTTCAAGTCATTTGTGATTACTAGACCAGCCAGTTTTGTAAAAGTAATTGAATGAATCAACTTTAGAAAGACATATTGACTAAAAAACTTCCTCGCACAATTTATCCCAAATATTTCAAGGTTTTTCATAAAGATGGGAATATCATGAATAATTATATAATCATAACTGATCATAAGTGATCTGTAGTTCATGTTCATTCAAAACAAAAGTATGAATGAAATGAATTAAAAGTTACATGATGTTTTCTATTTTAATTTCTATTACATTTACTCAACATCTTTACGTTTTGAAAATTCTTAAAAGACATGATTCAAACATTATGCAAGTAGAGCGAAACTAGATTACTTCTCTTATAATTAAAATAAAGAAATATAATAAAGAAATAAATAATCATAGAGATAATGATAACCCTTACACTTTTTATCACCTTTTTTTAAAAGCCCAGTTAATCTTCTTCTTTCTTTTTTTTTGCACTTGACAAAGTATTTTATGAAACCACAAATGTTTCATGCATTCTCTCGAGCTCATAAAATTGCTTGAATAATAATTATACAAGAACTACTTTAGAAGAAAGTTTTAGGACGCCGCTGTTTGACAGCTCACGTGGTCTTGGTATAACACGCATTCAGCAAGCGTTCAAACCATTTCTTTTGCGCTCATTACTCTCTTCAGCAAAATTGTGCAAACAGTATCAACCTACAAGTACAACAAAATAACCTATTAATATCCCCTTCCCTACAGTTCAGTATTTGACATACCTGGATGGATGAGCAGTAGTTATATAGCCTACACTAACAACATTCACATACGGGTGTTTCTTCCTGTCCGTGTTTTCAGATTTGGCGCTTTATTCCTAATCTTTCTGCACTGTAGGGGAGCACGTGTAAACAAACTTTGAATTCTACCAAAAGATAACTCATTCTAAGCCATGCATAATACTATAAAAGTAGTTTCACTGTCTTATGCTTTGTTTACTTTGTTATTTTTGTGTATATTTTAGCGCAGACAAATTATTGGGTATGTGATAAATACTAGCTCCCCCGTTTCTGGACTTGGTAGAACCCAGTGAACGGAAAACGTGCCATGAGGAGGTCGATGACGTTGTCGCATCCGCCCTTTGACCGCCAGTATAAAAGTCCCGTTTTTTTATATTCAACCTTATTTGTTCCTGGCTAAATATTTTACACATACATGTTAATTTTGTAAGCGTAAACCTCTCTTTTGCATTTTCCGTGAAGACTTAAAACTATGTATTTGATTTCTGACTCTTGTAATAAGGAAGCTGTAATAAGATGCATGAATACGATGAATGTATACTTTTTAAATGTTTTTTGATAATCTTAAACAAAGTGTTTAAGTGTTTATAATATATTTACTTAACTTATATACATCCCTTTTAAATAAATGAAATGGTACTGCAAAAATAATTATATATTTAAATTATTACTATACATTCAAATGTATGCAATAAAAAATATATATATATATTTTATTTTTATTTTTATTTTAATAACAGCCTTTGATCTCTCATATGTTCCATTCTGCACATCATAAACATTTTATACACACACACACACACACACAGACATATACATATATATACACATATACACACACACACACACACATATATGTATATGTGTGTATATATGTGTATATATACACACATATGTATATGTGTGTATATATACACATATATACACACATATACATATATACATACATATACATATATATATATACATACATATACAGTGGGTATGGAAAGTATTCAGACCCCCTTAAATTTTTCACTCTTTGTTATATTGCACCCATTTGCTAAAATCATTTAAGTTAATTTTTTTCCTCATTAATGTACACACAGCACACCATATTGACAGAAAAACACAGAATTGTTGACATTTTTGCAGATTTATTAAAAAAGAAAAACTGAAATATCACATGGTCCTAAGTATTCAGACCCTTTGCTGTGACACTCATATATTTAACTCAGGTGCTGTCCATTTCTTCTGATCATCCTTGAGATGGTTCTACACCTTCATTTGAGTCCAGCTGTGTTTGATTATACTGATTGGACTTGATTAGGAAAGCCACACACCTGTCTATATAAGACATTACCGCTCACAGTGCATGTCAGAGCAAATGAGAATCATGAGGTCAAAGGAACTGCCTGAAGAGCTCAGAGACAGAATTGTGGCAAGCCACAGATCTGGCCAAGGTTACAAAAAAAATTCTGCTGCACTTAAGGTTCCCAAGAGCACAGTGGCCTCCATTCCTTAAATGGAAGACGTTTGGGACGACCAGAACCCTTCCTAGAGCTGGCCGTCCGGCCAAACTGAGCTATCAGGGGACAAGAGCCTTGGTGAGAGAGGTAAAGAAGAACCCAAAGATCACTGTGGCTGAGCTCCAGAGATGCAGTCGGGAGATGGGAGAAAGTTGTAGAAAGTCAACCATCACTGCAGCCCTCCACCAGTCGGGGCTTTATGGCAGAGTGGCCCGACGGAAGCCTCTCCTCAGTGCAAGACACATGAAAAAACACCTGAAGGACTCCAAGATGGTGAGAAATAAGATTCTCTGGTCGGATGAGGCCAAGATAGAACTTTTTGGCCTTAATTCTAAGCGGTATGTATGGAGAAAACCAGGCACTGCTCATCACCTGTCCAATACACTTGTTGGGTCTTTCCCAAAAAGACTCATGGCTGTATTCGATCAAAAGGGTGCTTCTACTAAATACTGAGCAAAGGGTCTGAATACTTAGGACCATGTGATATTTCAGTTTTTCTTTTTTAATAAATCTGCAAAAATGTCAACAATTCTGTGTTTTTCTGTCAATATGGGGTGCTGTGTGTACATTAATGAGGAAAAAAAATGAACTTAAATGATTTTAGCAAATGGCTGCAATATAACAGTGAAAAATTTAAGGGGGTCTGAATACTTTCCGTACCCACTGTATATACATACATATATATATATATATATAAAACAACAGCACATAAACTCACCTCTAATCTCCAATTAACGATTTGTCATTATTAGGGTTATTGTTCTTATATAAAGAAAAAGTCAAATGACAATAAAAGTGTTTATTTTTCCTTGTTTCAGAGCAATATGTGTTGATGTATATGAAAATACAGGCATTTTAAATCAAATGTTCTTTGCTTTTGGTTCCTTGAATGGTAAAAGTTGACTCACATAACAGACACACTTCATTAAATGTCACAATTATTTATTCTTACGCATACACCAGTAATATAAATATAAAATATGCATTTATTTTAAAATTAGTGAGACATCATTATATCTGTGTTGAGACATCCATACAAACAGTTTAATCCTACCAAAATTGATAATGCAGCTGTAACAAAGTCATTACGGTGGCATTCTAAAATTAGATACAGAGGAGACAATACTGTTGTTTTTTTTCTCTTTTAACAAATAGTAATTAGCAGCGTATGCATCAC
This sequence comes from Sinocyclocheilus grahami, assembly GCF_001515645.1. Classification (NCBI taxonomy): domain Eukaryota; kingdom Metazoa; phylum Chordata; class Actinopteri; order Cypriniformes; family Cyprinidae; genus Sinocyclocheilus; species Sinocyclocheilus grahami. The sequence continues at coordinate 94,617 of NW_015505519.1, read as the reverse complement.
TCTATAGAAACGGCAGTAAATGAAACGTCAAACATACCTATCATCACTGTGAAAACAACAAACCCATTCACAGTGGGGAGAAAAAAAGAACAAATGAAAGGATGTGTCGGGTAAATAATATATCACTTTTTTGTCTGGTTTGGTCGACATGCTCTTTAATCGCAAAAGTCAGAAGGAGAAATACTGAGCGAACCACTCTTGTCTCTGGGGGTCTGGAGAGGTGACGGGTGATTCTTCTCCTTCAGGAGGGCTGAGGAGAAAAACAAACAGAGAGAAACGGAGACAGAAGAAAAACAGAAAGAAATACAGTCAGAGACATGGAGAGAATTACAAAACCACTGCTAACTTCTCTTAGTACTGAAAACTTTAAAGCGTTGCAACCAGTTGATTGTCCTGCTCATGTGTTTTTCTTTTCTTGTGTGTGTGTGTGTATTTTAAGTGTTTTTTATGAGATCCCAGGAACAGAGTGATATCAATAGTCCATTACACTTGCAAAAAGGTACCATGTATCATGTAAATATTTATAAATATGGTACAAATTATCGTAGTATCAACATTCAAAAAAGAAAATATTCATTATTTGCTAAAGAAACTATTTTTTCTCCTCAGACTGTTGAAACGTTCAGGTCAGTAAGATTGTTTTTTTTTTATTAATTCTTTTGTTCAGCAAGAAAGCATTAAATTGATCAAAAATGACAGTAAAGACATTTATAATGTTACAAGAGATTTCTATTTTGAATAACTGCTGTTCTTTTTAATTACATTGTAATATATTACAGAAAACAGGTATATTATCATACAATTCTAAATTGAACTTAAATGGAATTTCACAATATTACTGTTTTTATTATATTTTGCAAAATAAATAAATCTAGATAGATAGATAGACTGTTTCTTTAACGGGGTCATATGATGCGATTTCAATTTTTCCTTTCTCTTTGGGTGTTACAAGCTCTTGGTGCATAAAGAAGATCTGTAAAGTTGCAAAGACTAAAATCTCAAATCCAAAGAGATATTCTTTATAAAAGTTAAGAGTCAACCACACCTGCCTAAAACGGCTCATTCTAACACGCCCCCACATGTCTACGTCACAATGTGGGAAGATTTGCATAACGCCGCCCAAATGTTCACGCAAAGAAAGAAGGCGTAACTTTTATTCTCGCTGTAGTATTGTTGTTGCCGCCGCCATGTCGTGAAGAGCTGTGTGCTTCGTTGTGAAAGCTACTTTGTTTGGTCTTTCAAAAGAGGATGATAGAGGGCTGTTCTGACTCAAAGACTGTAAGTAAGTTTTTTATATTTAAAGAGTTTTTATATTTTATATATTAAAAGCAAGTTTTTTGGGCAGTGTCGAGTAGGGCTTGTTGTTTGTCGTTTCTCCGATCACAAATGCAGACATGGTTTTATGTTTATGCGGCGCGATGCAACGCAATGCGTAAAAAGACAGTATAAGTCATTATAATCCATAATTATGTCCCCACTGGATGCAACGAATGCCTCGTTTATAATGGGTTTTCATGTTTTTGAATCATCGCTCCGGCCGGACAAGGCATCACAATAAGGTTGAGGTATTCGGCCAATCACAACGCACTGGATAGCTGGCCAATCACAGCACACCTCGCTTTTTCAGACCGATGAGCTTTGTAAAAATCAATGTGTTTCAGAAAGGCGGGGCATAGAGGAGAAACAATAATGTACAGTATGTGGAAAATAATGTGTTTTTTGAACCTTAAACCGCATAAACACATTTCATTACACTGTAACGTTTATTATTATTTATTAGCTCTAAAAAGGGGAATATTTATGACGAATTATAACTGGTTATGATTCATAATAAATATTTAGATTATATCTTCGAATTAACTGTAGCAGAATCAATATTACAATTATTTGATCTGTCCGTCCACCGAGCAGACAATATAATCATTTATCAATTCAAGGAATATTTATTTTCTGGCCACGGAACAATAAACTGTCCTTCT
>NW_015505519.1:89126-90142 GCF_001515645.1 Sinocyclocheilus grahami | reverse complement strand
CACATAAACTCACCTCTAATCTCCAATTAACGATTTGTCATTATTAGGGTTATTGTTCTTATATAAAGAAAAAGTCAAATGACAATAAAAGTGTTTATTTTTCCTTGTTTCAGAGCAATATGTGTTGATGTATATGAAAATACAGGCATTTTAAATCAAATGTTCTTTGCTTTTGGTTCCTTGAATGGTAAAAGTTGACTCACATAACAGACACACTTCATTAAATGTCACAATTATTTATTCTTACGCATACACCAGTAATATAAATATAAAATATGCATTTATTTTAAAATTAGTGAGACATCATTATATCTGTGTTGAGACATCCATACAAACAGTTTAATCCTACCAAAATTGATAATGCAGTTGTAACAAAGTCATTACGGTGGCATTCTAAAATTAGATACAGAGGAGACAATACTGTTGTTTTTTTTCTCTTTTAACAAATAGTAATTAGCAGCGTATGCATCACTCTATAGAAACGGCAGTAAATGAAACGTCAAACATACCTATCATCACTGTGAAAACAACAAACCCATTCACAGTGGGGAGAAAAAAAGAACAAATGAAAGGATGTGTCGGGTAAATAATATATCACTTTTTTGTCTGGTTTGGTCGACATGCTCTTTAATCGCAAAAGTCAGAAGGAGAAATACTGAGCGAACCACTCTTGTCTCTGGGGGTCTGGAGAGGTGACGGGTGATTCTTCTCCTTCAGGAGGGCTGAGGAGAAAAACAAACAGAGAGAAACGGAGACAGAAGAAAAACAGAAAGAAATACAGTCAGAGACATGGAGAGAATTACAAAACCACTGCTAACTTCTCTTAGTACTGAAAACTTTAAAGCGTTGCAACCAGTTGATTGTCCTGCTCATGTGTTTTTCTTTTCTTGTGTGTGTGTGTGTATTTTAAGTGTTTTTTATGAGATCCCAGGAACAGAGTGATATCAATAGTCCATTACACTTGCAAAAAGGTACCATGTATCATGTAAATATTTATAAATATGGTACAAATTATC
>NW_015505519.1:79860-89116 GCF_001515645.1 Sinocyclocheilus grahami | reverse complement strand
TATCAGTGTTTTATGGCTTTAACTAATACAAATAAAGAGTGGTAATTCATAAACCCCTATACGAACATAAAGTTTCTGACCAGAACTGTAATTTGCATGCAAATGTCAAAAGGCTGAAAGGGGTCTTTTAAGCCATAAACAGTCCAACGCTTCATGCATGATCCTACGCAGATGCTACAACACCAAATACACAAAATAATGTTCTTTTTAGCAGCATCATTTGACCCCTATAACAAATTCTTTGTTAAATCTTCATTCGAGTTTCTTTAATGTAATCTTCTCAGGAAGCTCATAAACTAGAATTGAGTTTCTCTCAAGGTGAAATGTGCTGTGTGCGTCAGTGATGTAGTCAACCTCCAGCTCTTTCCAAGGTCTTCTGGAGCAGAACCCGCTTTCAATCCTGATTAATTTAGCCCTCAGGTCAACATTTATAGAAACACTTTTTATTTGTCCCTCACAACTCTGCTCTTTAAAAGACTGAGCACAAACGTGCCTCTACGCTACTGCAGAAAATGTCATTGTTTATTCCGAGGATGGAATTTCTATAAGCTGCACGGTTTTTTTCAGGTAGCTCAGCTGTATGGTTGAAATGCTTACTGACTGACTGACTGACATCTGGGCTTCTACCACTGACTCAGAACGTTTGCAGTATGATGACGGCTGGCTGATGCCTCCTTCCTGCTTCTCAAGAAGAGTTTAACGTCTGGAAGTCTGAGATAGAGAAAAGAAGGAAAGAGATGGATGGAGCTCTTCAATCTAATCTATCTATCTATCTATCTATAAACCTCATGTCTTTTTTATTGTTATTTTCAATTTTTTCAAACAAGAACATTCAATCTTTAAAGTCACAGTCAAATGGATTTCTTTTGAACTTCAGCTCATTTGAATATCCTTACATTCAAATTTGAATTGCAATTCTGTATCCTGTTCACACGATTCAAATTCAAGAACTTAATTGGAATCATAAATATCAAAACCTGTAGCCCCTGACTTAAAGAAAACCACTTAAAGCCAGTTAATCAGATTTTATGTTTTGAGACATTAAAGTGTACAATACACTCTCCAGAAAAAAAAGGTACAAAAGCTGTTACTGGAGTGTTAGAGTTACTAATATCTACTATTTAAGTACTAATATGTACACTTAAGTTACTAATAGGTGCATTTAAGGTACTAATATGCACCCTTTAGGGGTAAATAAGGTACAAAGGTTTACCTTTTGAAAGGGTACTTATAGTGACAACTTTTGTACCTTTTTTTACTGAGAATGTATGCATCTGATGTTATGTTATTGTGCCATCTAATGCACAGACCATAGACTGATAAATTTGTCATGTATTACACTAATGTGAAAGTTTGAAAAGTTGAGTCAGCCACCAGACAAGGCAATGATCAGCACTGATATCTTCAGTCGATCCGTTCTTGTGTATTCAAACTTTGCTATTCTTGGTTGGAAATCTCATCTCTATTCTCTTATATCTCCAATGAAATCAATGTGCTTTGGTCTCTGATGCCTGAGCTGCAGCAACTCAATTTAACGCTCAATCGAGCATTTACATCAGCCCGTTCAGCACTAACGCAACCTCTACCTGCACTGAGACGCGGGATAATGAAAGTTAAACACCTTCAAATCAGCACACCTGAAATAGAGCTCATTTGACTTAAAACAAATTAGCATCTACGCAAAATTTTTTATGCTTTCTGATGGTTGTTCACACAGCATTCTTGCACTATTTTTCAATCATTGTTTTATGTAAAAGTGCTAGACAGATGTGTTTGACAGTTGTAACACATCTAGCAGTTATTGATCACTCCGTGAGCATCACATTTTTAAAGACCCAATTAAAACCACTCATTAAAACAGGAAATTTGTGCAGTCCATGTTTTTTATAATTTTTTAGAGCATATGACCGGACAAAAATGTGTAAAAATCAATATTTTTTCTCTATTTTCTCAGACTGTATATTAATGTCATATATGGTAACAATGAATTGACCATTCGCAAAGACCCGCCCCCCTTAGTTACTGATGCTATGTCCGACAAGCTATGGCACTCTCATATCATGTTCTCACGCACTGAAAAATATATCGCGACGCAAAGAGACACTGACAGCATGCCGACAGACAAGACAGAGCAGATTAATTTTGGTATGAAACAAAGTCTCAGCTTTCAAATTGTCAATTTTCAAATAAATTTAAACAAATACCATTTGCAGCTCTTTAATGTGTCGTGACAGATCATTATAGCACCTCAGTTCAAGCGGCACATGAAGCGATCATCTCTTCCTCTTTCCTAGTTATAGTAAAATAACTAGTAATAAACATATTACTTTATGTTTATTAACACCACAAAATAAACATGAATGAACATCAGAAGGTATCTTGTTTCAACTGCAGAAAGATGTCAACACACCATTTTTGAAGTTCAAGTCCACCGACGTTAATCTACTCTCTTGTCTGGTTTGTATGTCAGACAGAATGGCAGATTCAGCGTTGATCTTTGAGAAACGCGCTGATCAATTTCCTTGCCTTTTCCCGAGGGCGGGGTTTATCTGGGTTTGTGATGTCACGAACCCGGGAAGTAACTTGTTGTAGTCCCTACCAGCCGTTTTTGTAGGAATTAAACTGCCAGAATTTTAAAAGACGATATCTCCGTTTGCATTGAACTTTCAGCTTTGTAACTTTGCAGATATCGTTTATGCTCAAACAGCAACATTACACACTAACTAATGTTAAAAAAGTGAAATCGCAATGAACCACCCCTTTAACATTTAGGAGCACATTAGCATATAAATGGCCTGAAAGCAAACACGTCAACTAAAAGCCACAAAACTCAGGTGTCAAATTACAAATAGCATTTTTATAAATCATTGGTTTATGTAAACGTGCTAGATGGATGTCTTTGACCATTATGATGCATCTAACTGTTTAAAAAAAAACACTAACATTTATATTAAGCAGGACTTTGGGTACGTTTAATAACGTAATTCTCATTCTAGAGAGCATCTGACCAGATATTCAATAAATATTTAAATTTTAAATGTGCATATCTACTAAAAGCGAATTCTGTCAACTTTTAGGATTACATTAGCATTTAAATGGCCTGAAAGCAAACGGATATTGAATAAAAGCCACAAAACTCAAGTGTCAAATAACATGTAGCACTTATAAAAAAATCATTTGTTTATGTAAATGTGCTTGATGAACGTCTTTGACCATTGTGATGCATCTAGCTGTTTAAAAAACAATCAAACTGAAATTAGCGTTGACATATTTCCTAATAAAACAGGACTTTAGGTAGATCAAAAAGCCAATTTTTGATCAAATATTTTAAATAATAATCTAATTCTCATTTTAGAGAGCATTTGACTGGAAGTGTAAAAATCTATATTTTTCTCCATTTTCCCAGACTGTACATTTTAAATGTGCATATCTTCTAAAAGTGAATTCTGTCAACTTTTAGGAGTACATTAGCATATAAATGGCCTCGAAGCAAACACATATTGACTAAAAGCCACAAAACTCGAGTGTCAAATTACAAAGAGCACTTTTAAATGTATTTTGAGACCCCAAAGCTCAAGTGCAAGAATACTGTGTGAAATCATAATTATTTTAAAATGGCAACAGATTTTTGAATATGAGAAAGGACCCCACTTGAATATTAAAAAGTGACTCTAGTTCAGTTGCTAAGTGGACCAAGTTCACCCTGACATGAACTGAACCAGACAGACTGTGTGAGAGCCACATGAGTGTCTCATGACAAAAGAGGACAACTCCACACAAGTCTACCTTGCTGCGTCACTTGCACCTCATTTACATTCAAACCAGCGTGCAAGGAAACGCACGTAATGGTGCTTCAGACAAGATGATACTTCCTGGGTCAAGAGCAGCCACAACAGTGACAGCAAAACATGCATGATACAGCCACCGCTCAAAACATGCCGACTGCAAAAGCAGAGCCATAGGCAAAGGTTTATTGTTGAAAAAGAGTGAAAATAGTGTATTTAAAGAGTATAAAACCTAAAACAGTGTAATTTACATGTTCACACAGATGCAAGACAGTACATTATGGAAAATGAATATTTTTTTTCTTCAAATGTTAAATTTAAATATTCATTCTCTCTGATACAATGTGGTGTTCAAGAACAATAAAAGACATTACGTGACAGATGAGTCATATAACTTCCATCACAAACAGAAAACACAACACCGAGACAGACACCAACTCCCAGCATGCACTGCAACGGTGGGGACACATGCTCCCATTTGCATTCCAATGCCATTTCCAAAGCTCATGTGTGGGACTTCAGAAAGTAACATTAAGCATACATGTACATCAGTGTTAGGAAAAAGCTCAAGTATCCCTTTTATTTGCCTGATGTGGATGCACTGGCTGTGTTTGGAATGGAATACTAGCTTCTTGCATACTGTGAAGTACACAGTATAATGCCTGCTACTGTTTGAAAACAGTATGAAACAGGATGCAATATGCAGTGAGAATGTTTCAGAAAGTAGTATGCTACATTATTAGCATGACTGCATTACACTGCATGTTTAATTAAACCAGCAGTATGCCGAAAGCATCTCAGAAATTAATAAAAACTTTTTTGATGTAAATACATAATTTGGTACAGTGTTGTTCTTGACAAATGAAATAAAACTAAAACCAATTTAAAAAAAAATTAAAATAAGGCTTAAATAAAATTAAATATTACATTAGAAATGAGAAATTAAATTATTAGAAATTAAACAAAATTAGAAATGTTACCTTTGCAACTAACTGTAATAAGTTGAAGTACTAAAATTACTAAAACTAATTCTGAAATAAAAAAATAATTCTAAATATGAATAAATACTAGGGATGAACCGATGTATCGGCCGCCGATATTTATCGGTCGATTTTGGGTTATTTTAAAGCCATCGGCATATCGGAAATAGCATGAAAAGGGCCGATACCGATGGTTTATTAATTAACTGCATGGAGACAACGAGTTGCATGTCTGTTGCATAATCCAACGTTTTTCTCTGGGCAAAATAATTAAATACTTGCCAAAATAAAATCTGTACAAAATATAGTTTGTCAGACGGCATAGTACAGCCTATGCAAACATGACACTGATGTATCCAACGAGTGAAATGCCCACGCTCAGCTGTAAATGCATCAGTCGCAATGGCAATGCACCGGTATTAGAGTTTATCCGAGGATAAGTCACAAACCGCCAAGCATTAGGCCTACATTTAAGTGAAAATGAATGGCAGGTTATATGCAGCTTTTTGTTTGAAACCAGTGTAGAAAACTTATTGACACAAGGTCACATCACGCACCTGAAGCGTTTCTGCAAACAGAGAAAACAGAATAAAACTATATTGGCTACATAAAAAGGAATATATAGGCCTATAGACAAAATATATTTCACGTAAATCATTAACAGATTAACAAAACGAAAGAAAAAAATTGTGCTGAGTTTCAGATAATAAGTTCACGGGGGAAAAAACGAGACGTCAGAAAGCCGTTTTCTTTATTTTGCAAAAGCTTTACAGTTTTGAATGATGTTTTGCTTCTTTCTGTGTGACCAACCAGCGTTGTTATGACCATAAATTTGCGTACCCATAACAGTTGGGAAAACAATGCAGTGATCGCATCGGTGCCTCACACGCACATACAACAAATTTTTGCTAATTTGACATCATAGTCTGTTCATTATCAAAATAAAATACAGTTAAAGAAACATACAAATTTACACAGCTCAATTTAAATTGTCCGTAGTACAGTCTGTGCCATTCAGTGTGACCAGCGCCTCACTGCTGACGTAGCCTATATGTGAAGGATGATGTTTTATGTCGATAATGCGAGTGAAGAACAAAGCCTATAGTTTAATAATAGGTTAGCATCCAGATACTTCGCGAATATGGAAACATTTGAATTCCTGCAGAATGAGAGAGGTAGGCTTCAGTTTTGTTTTTAAATGAATTCGTTTTGGCTTGACGCTTATATTTAGCACAACTTTAGCGGATTTGTTGTGGAGAGAAGGGAACTAAAATAGCCTAATCGTGTTTGTAATTTTGCTTTAATTTACTGGTATTTTAGCCTACATTATTTCTGAATGTAATAATAAAATGCAACCTACAGCCTATTAATTTAGGCAGTTTTTTCCCCTCTCGAAACGCTTAGGAGCAGAGTTTTTTTTTTATCCATGCTGAAACATTTTTTAATATTTTGAAAAAAATACTTTAATGTTTTTAATGCGTTGACAGTTTTTTCCTGTGTTTAATACACTTGGTCTTTGCTAAATCTAGAAAAGATGATGCTGTATTGGCTATGACTAAGCGAGATCAAGACTCTCTTCATGATTTTTTGTCTTTTTGAGTAAATAAAACGCTGTACTTTATTATTATTAATATTATTAGCAAAGAAAAAGTTTAAAAAACAACGTTATTAACCAGTATGTTTTCTACTCAAACCGGTTTCACAGAGGAACGCAGGAACAGAAACGTTCAAATACCGATTCTGCTCGGAGTGAACCAATCTTTTTTTTCTCATTTTTAAGCCCTGCTTTATGCAATTATCGGTATCGGCCAACAGTTGTTTGTTAAAATTGGTATCGTATCGGCCAGAAAAAATACTATCGGTGCATCCCTAATAAATACTATATTAGTATATAAATAAAAAATAAAATGACATTTAGTGTAAAATGCCATAAAAAGGAAAGAAAAGGGATGCTCAATCGTCATGGAAATTGAAAGGTTAAACCAAGACCATTGCATTATGGGACACAGAACCCAGCCTAGAAAAATTTTGTATACCGCACATTTTGGAATATATAGTATATCATGCATACAAAATATATTTTTATTATGTGTTTAGTATGATAGCATACCATTCCGAACAAGCGTACCAACTATGAAAATAAAATAAAAAATCAATGTGAATGATTTTTTTGCCAACTTTTTGGCTTGGCAACTTAAATTCTCCTACACTTTCCCCCCAAAACGCAGCACATCCTTCAAATAGCACCAGTCCAAATGCGAATTGTAACACGGCCCAAGTCTGAGAACAGGGCGACGCACTCATTATTTGAGTTAATTACTTGTTTCTTCGGAGATCGGAGCCGTAATTCCATATTTCACACTCTCTGTTAGGCAGAGAGGAACCTGGGAGATGCAAACACAAAGCAAACCATCAGAAGTTTGGGTGTGCATTTCCTCAGCACATAAAAGGGATACAACAGCTGTCTCTAGAAAAGTGGGCGATCGGTTTTCAGTGTGCTTGTGTGTTTGTCCGCTGGCCCGTGGTGCAGAGAGCGAGGCATCTGCCGTGATGAGGTGCGCCTCACCTCGTCAATTTCTTGGGTTCGGTGAGAGGGGCTGGTGGGGGCAGGGGTTTGCTCGTGTTAGGCTCCAGCTGGTGAATGGGGGAGTTGGGGATGGGTTCGAGGCGGTTGGGCTGGGGCTGGCCGCTCCCTGTCCCGGAAGCCTCCACATTGGCCCTAAGATTGGCCGAGCTGCTGAATCGGGTGGCTGATTTGTCGTTCTTTCGCTTTTGCTACATAGGACGACAAGAAAAGCAAACAAAAAGGAAGTTGGGAGAGCTTGACACTCCATTTCTGAGAGGTTCTCCTAATGATTGCTTCCTAACAAACGCCCACCCTGAAAGTCAAGCTCGCAACACTGCAGAGGAAGCATCAGTCGCTCTCAGCCAATCAAATCAAAATGAGTCGAAAGAGATGTGTCAGAGGAAGAGGCTGTTGAAAATTTCAGACTGAAAGAAGAATGGCTTGGAAAGCAAAGAAGAACTGGATGTCTAAACAGGAAGAGAACGCGGAGTAACGAGAGACAATGACAGTCACACGTGAACACACACACACATAAATACACATGTAATCACCGACACTTGGAAGTTATAGAACACAGATGAGGACAACGGTGAAATATCTGGTCAAACAGAATTACATTGTTGAGACTGGGTCAGGAACTGCTGTGACGTATGGCACAAACATCATTTTCTCTCAAGCTCTGGAAAAACAGGATTTTGAGTCACTCAAAAATGAAAATCCGGTCATCATTTACTCACCATCGCGTTGTTTCGAACCTGTATGACTTTGAAGCTTATACTGGCTCTTTTGTATGCAATTGCAAGACTTTTACGCTTCAAAATGGACGCAAATAGACCATAAAAAGTTCATAAAAATAGTCTTCTGAGCTTATACGATTACTTTGAAGATCAGAAAAACAGAAGTTATTTAAAAAAAAAATGAATCATTCGCATTCATTGATTCACTGAGAATAACCAAAATAAAATTTAAAACTATTCAAAATGTTTTTTAATTAAAATAAATCTGAAATAAAATAAACTACAAATATAAGATGGAAAACGTAAAAACCTAAACAAAAATTTGAAAATTAGAAATGTTGCCTTGGCAAATAAATTAAATAAATACATTTAAGTACTAATTTTAGCACTAAAACTGCTAAAACCGAAACTGAAACAAAAGCTAAATAGAAATATAAAAAAATACAAAAAAGACAAAAAAAATAAAATAAAAATAACAAACAACAAAATTGCTAATACTTGAACTTCAATTTAAATAAAAAATAGAAGGAAATATAAAATGAAAACCTAAGTGAAAATATTAAAATACTAATAAATACTATTTTAGCATAAAATTATTAATTCAATATTTTTTGCATAGGTGGTATGGTATGGTTTTCAGACTACAAATACTAAATAAAAATAAAATTTCATTCACCGATAAGAATAAGAAAATACATCATACAGCTTCAAGAGAATTTAAAATTGTATGCACTACTTTTATGATACTTTCATGTGAGTTTTTTTGTCCCTTTTATGCTTGAAAGCTTCTGTCCCTGTTCACTGCAGCTGCATGGAAGAAACCATCCAGTATAATATAATACATTTTCTGTTTCCATGCAGGTTTGGAATGTCATGAGGGTGAGTAAATGATGTCAGAATATTCATTTCTGGGAGAACAATCATAATAATGGTGCATGTGTGTGTGTGTGTGTGTGTGTGTGTGTGTGTGTAAGAGCTCCAGCATGCTCCCAGTGAACAGTGTTTCCAATGAACTCCAGTCCAGCATGTCAGTTGTATTGCCTTTGATTGCACCCCAGCAACACTCCATCCTAACCAGGCACAACACATCTAGTAAAGCCATTTTCACAGTAAACAGAGCATACAGGTGCATCTCAATAAATTAGTGATTCAACTCAAATTGTGAAACTTGTGTATTAAATAAATTCA
>NW_015505519.1:78053-78422 GCF_001515645.1 Sinocyclocheilus grahami | reverse complement strand
TTTTTTTTTATAAAAGAGTACATCCCATGCTAACAGCAAGCATCCAAACTAAAATTGAGACTAAGCAGATCACTAGATTTTGGAACAGCAACTACATCTTAAACTAACCAACTACCAGTTCCACACACAAGGACACAGCAGAGTACAAAGAAGAACTCTTACCTTGACAAGAGGGTTAATGACACCAACATTAGGATTTGTATTGAATATTTTGTTGAAGTTGGTCTCTCTGTTGACAAGCTCCAGCTGGTAAAACTTTTTGTCATCCTGGAAGGAAAAGTAGATCTCTCATGATATTCATGGACAATATAACATCACTGACATAAGAGCACCATTTGTCTCCAGAACACATGACTCAACACAAACATC
>NW_015505519.1:77650-78043 GCF_001515645.1 Sinocyclocheilus grahami | reverse complement strand
TCCACGACATTCTAATTTATTGAGATGCACCTGTATATGATGTTTAATATACAGTTGTAGAAAAGGATTTTTATCAAAAACGTGGAACCAAGTGACTGTCATGATATCTGTGCAGCTGGTTGGGAACTCCAATTAGCAATGTACGCAAGTAATTTATCACTTTTTGCTTTTTTGTGTTATGCCTGGCTAGAATACAGTGTAAGAAATGACATTCAAGATGAACTATCAAGCCTCATTCACTGCTGTCATTTCCAAAACTTAGTGAGCTGCCTCGCTGTCTACTGTTTATATATTAGACACAATGTAAAGACTATGTATAAACATATGAACATGCATTTCGTTCTATTTCTTTGTGTTGTGCCAAGCTTTTTTTTTGCTTTTTGCTTTTTTTTT
>NW_015505519.1:76226-77640 GCF_001515645.1 Sinocyclocheilus grahami | reverse complement strand
AAGAGCACCATTTGTCTCCAGAACACATGACTCAACACAAACATCTGCTAGTTAAGTGTTTTGCAAGATTAAATATATGAATAAAAATTAATTGTAAGCTTCTATTAAAAATACTATTTCATGTGAAATTGTTTAATATATATATATATATATATATTTATTTTTTTTCTATGTGCATTTTACGTCCATGCAGTAAGAAATTTTATCATAACTTGAAAAAAATATTTTAACAAAATCACAAAACTAGCCATGACACAATGTGAATTTAAAATATAAATGTATACATTTATATACTGTATAAGCAATATAAAAGCATAGGCTACATTTTAATTAAAACAGGACATTTTTGAGTTCCCACCAACTCTTATGTTCCTCAAAATAATAACAAACTGTCATTATAAGTGACCAAATGAAGCTAAACTGACATTATTTTAATCCCATTTGACATTCATAATTTGTTTATTTTCCTTTCCTTACATTCATTAAATATCACATATCTATGGAAGCCAGTTTTGCCATTAAATAAATTAGGTAATTTTGACTATTTATCTAACAATTTTGTCTTTTTTCCCCACCATGGAATAAAAAATAAAAAAGGTAAACAATTCTGAATTTTGTTTTCACAATTGCAAGTTTATTTCTCAGAATTTGGAATTTTCTTCTCATAAGTATGAGTTTAAATCATGCAGTTCTGAGTTTATATGTAATTGTATGGTGGACGAGAAGTGCAGAACAAATCACAATTCTGAAAACAAAATAACAAATTACAAACGCAAATGCAAGTCTAAAAAACAAAATAACAATTCAGAAAACACAACAACAATTCAGAAAACATTATAACAAGTCAGAAAACACAATGACAAATTCGAAAACAAAATAACAAGTCAGAAAACACAATGACAATTCAGACAAACCGGAAGAGGTAGGTATAGTTTGAGACAGTGCCATTGGTTTGGGATTACTCACCGCTGACTGGACGAGACATCTGTCAATCAACGTATACAGGAAGAACCAGACGAAGAACAGCAGAGTCGTGGGTGTCTATTTACATTTAGTTAAAAGTGGCTGTAAATCATCAGCTCCAGTGGTGCAGACGGATAAGCACGTGTTTTTTACGTGATCGACCCGGGTTCGATCCCGCCTTTTGCCGAGTTTTTTCCCCCTCCCTTAAATCTCATATTAGCAATGGATTCTATTTACACTAAGTGAAAATAGCAGTATTTTTAGCAATATGCTATTTACATTAAGTGCAAATACCTAGTTACACTATGTTAAAATAGCAGGATTTCTACTATCAAGTATACTACTTGTTGCAAATAGTGCCAATTATCTGCACTTCAGTATTGTAGTAAATTATAAAACAATATGCAATAATAATGTATTGAGTGTAAATTATAATTTTAATTATTAAATG
>NW_015505519.1:75427-75811 GCF_001515645.1 Sinocyclocheilus grahami | reverse complement strand
ACTTTTAACTAAATGTAAATATACACTCTGTATTTTTTATTCCAGAGTAAGAGCAATTCATACAATACATTTAAACTGAGCTACTTTAATCCCATCTCCGAACTTTCTACCACGACTCTGCTGTTCTTCGGCTGGTTCTTCCTGTATACGTTGATGGAGGGATGTCTCGTCCAGTCAGCGGTGAGCAATCCCAAACTAGGGCTGCACGATAAATCGCATGCGATATTTAATGCGCATCTTGTCAGAAAGCCGGATCTGTAATCAGCGGTAAATCTCCATCACCTGCGGGCTTTCACATTGAGCAGCATTAACTACACAGAGCCATTGTTCACTGACGAGCTGCGCAAAAAATCGCGCGAATATGAACGTGGTTTTGCGCAGCTT
>NW_015505519.1:73125-73898 GCF_001515645.1 Sinocyclocheilus grahami | reverse complement strand
AAGGAAAACTTGAAATCGCATCATATGACCCCTTTAAATAATCTTCAGTATCAAACCATATCTATGTTATTTTCATTTCAGCTTTGGTTAAGTAATCCAACTTTACTTGTAATCATTTGTATGCGTCACTGATTTGAAATGGTTTCAATGCATCAGGTAAATTCATTGTTAAAAAAACAGCTTAGCTGGTGTAATTTTAGCAGGTGCTAGTGCAATTTTATTGTGGTCTGAATCTGAAAGATACAATAAACATAGATGCCAAACGTCCAACACAGCTATTTTATGAGCAAAGAAAGTCTTTTTCGTAAACCACCATTGTTTTAAGGGGTGACTTTCATAGAAAAGTGGTTGTCACTGTGTCTAGAGCAGGATTAAGCTGGTCTTTTCAGCAGGGTTGTCTGTCCTGAAATAGATCTATCCCTCCAGTCTTGCGAGACTCTGCTAATCTCAGCAGGACCGAGCACCCGTGGGATACATCGTCTTGTGTAACAACATTCACAGCTGACAAATTTCTGAATAAACCTGAGATATTGTGAATGAGCATGTCACACTTCTTAAAATGCTCTTACCACCAGTTTCTTGACCAAAGATTCTCTCTCGGTCACCATATCCTTCAGTTCGGCTATTGTCTGCAGATCTTCAGGCCTGCTCTCTCTGTTCCGGAATTTGTCTTCTGTTCCCTCCAACCTGAAGAGCAAAGACATTTTATTTAGGATGAGATTGTACAAACTCTTCAGCCTTTAAATCAGTGGATCTTAATGTCTTTATTATTA
>NW_015505519.1:68226-72946 GCF_001515645.1 Sinocyclocheilus grahami | reverse complement strand
ATTCTGACACTTTAGCTTAGTTAGAAAGTAAAGCTGACGGCTGACGGCTGACGGCTTTGTTCTTCGAACACAGAATGAATTAAACACCACTGGTAATATCACTGTGATGATATTGGCATCTGCCTTTTATTTTCTCTACTTCACATTGTATTAGTGTGGGAGTTAAAATCATCAGCACCTTTGAATAGCCGTTGCTCAATCGTTCTTTCATCTACAGGAATTCTTTGATGATCGGTGTCATCGAGGATCAATATCTCCACCGTTTCTGCATCTTTGAAGGATGCTTCAAAATGTGTGATGAATCTTTAACGAGCATGCAATGTGACGCTTCCCCAGAGGTATACAGTGTTAAGATTGATGGCTGTTTTCATATGAAAACCTTCCCTAAGGTCTTCACAACTGCTGGTAATAATGAAACAGAGGCTGTTTCATGAATAGTTTTAAACTGCTGCTAACAACACTGCAGTTTTAACTACTAAGGGCATGTTTATCCATTCAGACTAAATAGGTCACTAACCTGCGGCCAGATGGGCACTGCCCTCTCAGAATTACACTCTCCCGCCTCAAGAACAAAATTTTAATGTGTCAATATCAGACAACTTCACTTCTAAACAAGGACATCCATCTATCTGTCCATCCATCCATCCATCCATCCATCTAGCTATCTATCTATCTGCTCTGTTTATCCATCCATCCATCCATCTATCTGTCTATCTATCTATCTGCTCTGTTTATCCATCCATCCATCCATCCATCCGCTCTGTTTATCCATCCATCCATTTATCGATTCACTTATACATCTATCCATCTATCTGCTCTGTTTATCCATCCATCCACTTATCGATCCACCTATCTATCTATCTACAGTGGGGGAAAAAAGTATTTAGTCAGCCACCAATTGTACAAGTTCTCCCACTTAAAAAGATGAGAGAGGCCTGTAATTTTCATCATAGGTATACCTCAACTATGAGAGACAAAATGAGAAAAAAAAATCCAGAAAATCACATTGTAGGATTTTTAAAGAATTTATTTGCAAATTATGGTGGAAAATAAGTATTTGGTCAATAACAAAATTTCATCTCAATACTTTGTTATATACACTTTGTTGGCAATGACAGAGGTCAAACGTTTTCTGTAAGTCTTCACAAGGTTGTCACACACTGTTGCTGGTATTTTGGCCCATTCCTCAAGAGCAGTAATGTTTTGGGGCTGTCACTGGGCAACACGGATTTTCAACTCCCTCCAAAGATTTTCTATGGGGTTGAGATCTGGAGACTGGCTAGGCCACTCCAGGACCTTAAAATGCTTCTTACGAAGCCACTCCTTCATTGCCCGGGCGGTGTGTTTGGGATCATTGTCATGCTGAAAGACCCAGCCACATTTCATCTTCAATGCCCCTGCTGATGGAAGGAGGTTTTCACTCAAAATCTCACAATACAGAGCCCCATTCATTCTTTCGTTTACACAGATCAGTCGTCCTGGTCCCTTTGCAGAAAAACAGCCCCAAAGCATGATGTTTCCACCCCCATGCTTCACAGTAGGTATGGTGTTCTTTGGATGCAACTCAGCATTCTTTCTCCTCCAAACACGACAAGTTGAGTTTTTACCAAAAAGTTATATTTTGGTTTCATCTGACCATATGACATTCTCCCAATCCTCTTCTGGATCATCCAAATGCTCTCTAGCAAACTTCAGACAGGCCTGGACATGTACTGGCTTAAGCAGGGGGACACATCTGGCACTGCAGGATTTGAGTCCCTGGCAGCGCAGTGTGTTACTGATGGTAGCCTTTGTTACTTTGGTCCCAGCTCTCTGCAGGTCATTCACTAGGTCCCCCCGTGTGGTTCTGGGATTTTTGCTCACAGTTCTTGTGATCATTTTGACCCCACAGGGTGAGATCTTGCGTGGAGCCCCAGATCAAGGGAGATTATCAGTGGTCTTGTATGTCTTCCATTTTCTAATAAGTGCTCCCACAGTTGATTTCTTCACACCAAGCTGCTTACCTATTGCAGATTCAGTCTTCCCAGCCTGGTGCAAGTCTACAATTTTGTTTCTGGTGTCCTTTGACAGCTCTTTGGTCTTGGCCATGGTGGAGTTTGGAGTGTGACTGTTTGAGGTTGTGGACAGATGACTTTTATACTGATAACGAGTTCAAACAGATGCCATTAATACAGGTAACGAGTGGAGGACAGAGGAGCCTCTTAAAGAAGAAGTTACAGGTCTGTGAGAGCCAGAAATCTTGCTTGTTTGTAGGTGACCAAATACTTATTTTACCGAGGAATTTACCAATTAATTCTTTAAAAATCCTACAATGTGATTTTCTGGATTTTTTTTTCTCATTTTGTCTCTCATAGTTGAGGTATACCTATGATGAAAATTACAGGCCTCTCTCATCTTTTTAAGTGGGAGAACTTGCACAATTGGTGGCTAACTAAATACTTTTTTGCCCCACTGTATAAAATAACATTTGCATATTCTTCGCTCTGTGTTGCACCTTGATTTTTCATAGCCATTTGAAATTAGAGCTATCTATCTATCTATCTATCTATCTATCTATCTATCTATCTATCTGCTCTGTTTATCCATCCATCCATCCATCCACTTATCGATCCACTTATCCATCCATTTATTCATCTATCTATCTGCTCTGTTTATCCATCGATCCACTTATCGATCCACTTATCGATCCACCTATCCATCCATTTATCCATCTATCTATCTGCTCTGTTTATCCATCCACCCACTTATCGATCCACTTATCTATCTATCTATCTATCCATCTATCTATCTGCTCTGTTTATCCATCCATCCATCCATCCACTTATCGATCCACTTATCCATCCATTTATTCATCCTCTTTTTCTCCATCCATCCACCTATCGATCCACTTATCGATCCACTTATCTATCTATCTATCTATCTATCTATCTATCTATCTATCTATCTATCTATCTATCTATCTATCTATCTATCTATCTATCTATCTATCTATCTATCTATCTATCCATCTATCTATCTGCTCTGTTTATCCATCCATCCATCCACTTATCCATCCACTTATCCATCCACTTATCCATCCATGTATCCATCTATCTATCTATCTATCTATCTATCTATCTATCTATCTATCTATCTATCTATCTATCTATCTATCTATCTATCTATCTATCTATCTGCTCTGTTTATCCATCCATTCACTTATCGATCCACTTATCGATCCACCTATCCATCAATTTATCCATCTATCTGCTCTGTTTATCCATCCATCCACTTATCGATCCACTTATCTATCTATCTATCTATCTATCTATCTATCTATCTATCTATCTATCTATCTATCTATCTATCTATCTGCTCTGTTTATCCATCCATCCATCCACTTATCGATCCACTTATCCATCCATTTATCCATCTATCTATCTATCTATCCATCTATCTATCTGCTCTGTTTATCCATCCATCCACTTATCGATCCACTTATCCATCCATTTATCAATCTATCTATCTCTCTGTCTGTGTCCATCCATCAATCTGGAAAAGTCATGAAAAACAAAATTATGACTTCCTATGGAAAAAAATAAATCATTATTAGTTGACCTCATGTAAAAGCTAAAACTATAAATAGGAAATGACCCCTTTAAACAGATTCATAATAGCGGTTCGGACAGCCCATGCTTCGCACACTTGAAATATTCATGAGACTTAAATAGGTTGAAATTTAAAACTGGTTGGAGGACTCGGTTTGGGGAAGCTCAGCTGTCATAATAATTAATTGCACAGAGGACAGGACTGTCATTTCAATAGCATTGTGTTATGTTTAATTAGCTGGCTGTGTATTACTACTCCTCAGGGACACCTGGAAATGGCACGCTTAAGAAATTCTGAGGGATACAAGTTGTGACTGCTTCACACGAGACCTCATTCTGTTCAGTCACAAACTGACTGCTTCTCACACTAAAATACTCACATGAGGCAAATGTTCAAAATAGCTCACCCTGAAATCATTTACACACTCTCATGTCATTCAAAAACCTGTATGAGTAATTCTTTTGTGGAACACAACAGGTTATCTTTCCTACACAATGTAAGTGAATGGAGTTGTCAAGATCCAAAAATGACGAAAAAGACAGAAATACACAATGAAAATAGCATAAAAATAGGCCTAAATGACTTGTGCACCACATAACCCTGTTTTCTAAAGTCATAAGATAACTATATAGTACGATTGTGTTGTACGATTCCTGAACAAATAGCTGGTTCTTTTTAGTCAATTAAGCCTGTAAATAGACTATAACTTTCTTATTATTCAAATGATCTAATTTTGGCAGTGAAAATGAATTTAGTTTTTCTTTAAAAAGTACCAAAATAATCGTTAATGGAACTCTTAAGAGACTGAGAGTAATCAATAAGAGGAATCAAAACCACTAGGAATGAGAATTATAAAGCATTTAAGGGTTTTGATTCTGAAAAACAGACCGATATTTACTCATTTGTGCTTCAGTATGAACAAACTCACTGCATCAAGATCAGCTGACAGACACAAGACAACTAAAGACATTTGTCATTGAATAATGCCTTAAATTGGTTTAAATGTCACACAAAGTTATCATATGATTTCAGAATACCTGGAATACAGAACATGGACTACTTTTATGGTACGTTTTTGGATCTTAAAAAGAGTTGCATGAATATCTACCCTTTTATTTTAGTGAAGAAAGCA
>NW_015505519.1:65924-66675 GCF_001515645.1 Sinocyclocheilus grahami | reverse complement strand
TTCGATTCATTCACAAGCTTGCGATTCGATTACCAACTCGATTCGAGATCGATTATTTTTGATATATATCAGAACAGTAAATGCTAAATTTTCTCAAGGAAAAAAAATCTCTCAACTAATGCTGTAAAATATACATGTGAGAGTCAGTTGGTACTACATTACTATAAAGCCTGTTTCACACATACTCCGTCTGCAGTGCGTGTGCGTTGCACTCATGTTAACTGATTAGAGTTTTCACACTGCACGCGGTTGCGGTCCGTCAGTGCGTTCCAGGTGCGGCGCATCTGCAGCAGTGCAGCGATCGTTTACGCACCGAGCACTATTTTTGCTGTGCTGCACGCGCTGAATTAAAGTGACAGCGCTTTGTTCGTGGTAAAAATGAACATGGATTGAAACGGAAATTTAGTCATTTCACAGTAAATAGATATAATTAAAGTCTATTGTGTTTCACAGGCTTTTTGGCTAGGTTTAAAACAAATAAAAGTGCACTTTTAGATAAACAAGGCAACATATGCACTTGTGTCTTGTGGAGGTAGAAAAACAAAGTTCTTTAAGACCCGCAGGACTGTTTGTAATAAAGATTTAAATGTAAAAGGCACGAGAGCCGACTGTTTCTGTCAGTGGTACGTTTAATTTAAAATATTTGTGATAACCTAACACAAGAAAGCTATATGCTGCGTTCAAATGTGTTTCCACTTGCTTGAGCAACTTAAAGGTGCAGTAGGAGATCTTGGAAAATGCTAACTTTAGC
>NW_015505519.1:63029-65914 GCF_001515645.1 Sinocyclocheilus grahami | reverse complement strand
AAGAGTTGCATGAATATCTACCCTTTTATTTTAGTGAAGAAAGCATATCATACAAATCTGGAACTACAAACGGAATGAATAACTGATAGAATCTTCCTTTTTGGGTGAACAATTCCTTTAAGATCAGTCCTTCACACCTTTTGTCTCATGAACACACAAAAGAATAATTTCCACAGATGGATTTGATAAATGATTCATTAAAAACACTAGGATTTAAATGAACCTCAGATATTTTGCACTTTGTTATATGCAACTCTATCTTTCCCTGGTATTTTGTGGGCCATGGGGCCTTTCCATGTCATGACACACACTTCCAGAATCTAAATTATTCATTATCATTCTCAGTTGTGAATACTGAGCGGATTCAGGCAGTTAGATGAACTATTTTTATATGACGAGCTGCTCAATAGCTGGATGTGTTGGTGTTCTCGTTCAAGTAAACCTAAATTAGGTCACCTCTTCTACAACCCTGCCAGCTTTCTATATTTATATACACACGCACACATATACACCTACAAACACCCTGTTTATGTACGGCTGTCTCAAATTCATCTAAACATGTTTATCATTCAAAGTCTGTAGCGGATATATAAAAGTGACCATTTTAA
This sequence comes from Sinocyclocheilus grahami, assembly GCF_001515645.1. Classification (NCBI taxonomy): domain Eukaryota; kingdom Metazoa; phylum Chordata; class Actinopteri; order Cypriniformes; family Cyprinidae; genus Sinocyclocheilus; species Sinocyclocheilus grahami. Next base: position 65,306 of record NW_015505519.1, on the reverse strand, counting down.
GCAAAAATGTGGGTGAAAACAAATAAACTGGGACATTTGTCCTATTCATCTCTATGACAAAAAGTGTCCCAATTTACATGTATTCAACTTAAATAAATTATTCACACATCTAGTGCAATAATATTCATAAAAAACATATATTTTTTCATAAACCACCCATAATCCCATTTAACTAGACACTTTTTACAATGCTCAAATGCACTGTAAAAATTATTTTTCCAAGTTGTAAATAGATTACTTGTAATCTATTTTCAAGTAGATTTTTCAATAGATTACAAGTAATCTATACATACTTGTATGTTTTAAAAGAAAACACTATTTCAGTCTTTAAAGAGTTTCAGTCAGTAATTAAAATGTCATTTAATTCAATGTATTACTTGCCATTTCTTTGTAATTATTTGTGAATTTACTAGAAATTTCTCAGTGAAAATTGTTTCAGTGTAATAATGTCGCATAAATATTGAAATCAAATCATTGTCATTTTTAGTGCAAACTAACATTGCACAATAACGGCACAAACAAAAACGTGTTTAAAACACATTTTACAGTAATCATAGCTGCAATAATTCATTAAATGATGGAGAAGAGCATTATTTACACGCAGCATATGAACAATGCCCCTTGTCAGAGCACAAAATAACCCTAATCCAAACACGAAAAATACACATAAACAGCATGTTTCGTAGCTAAAGGCATCTGCTACTCTTATCTGAGCTGCTTTGACAGGGTCGTCTGTTCTGCTCTGAGATCTCGCTAGATATATATCTAGATATCTTCTCTGTCTCCCTCCCAGCATCTCTTCAGAAAGACTGTCCTCATCTGTTCCCTCTCCACCAACCCCTCTGAGTCTACAGCACAGTCTGGTGTCCTTTTGTTAGAACTCAAGCTGTTTCATAGCCTCTGTCACCAAATGCATTGAAACAACCAGTCAAAACAGAAGTTACAAATGCTTCATCCTACAAAATAAGCATACTGTATATTGTATACGGACTAGAGCCCTGCATGGGCCTCAAATATAGGCCCTAGCCCGGCCCTGGCCCGAGATGCTCAGGCCCTAGCCCGGGTCCGGGTCCGACAGCTCATCAGAATTCTTGGCCCGAGTCTGACCCTGAGCCCGTTTTTTTCCCCCTTCTCCCAAAACAGCTTATACTACCGTTTCAGCTATTAAAATAGTTCAGTTTTGTATGTAATATCAAAGTGATTATATTTCGTTTCGTTTTTTAAGTTCATTTAGAAAAACGTTTGGAGCATTTTTTTTCCCGTTACATGTAAGTTTTTGTTTTTTAAAGTAACGACCAAGCGGCCAGCGGCAGACATGCAGTGAGTTGATCATAGCCTATGTTTGATCAATTTAGCCTTCTCAAATCATCACAACTTGCTTAAAAGTTAATCTACAGATATAAAACAGTTCAAGCATATCACAATTAGGGCTGCACAATTAATCAAATTTCTAATCGCAATTACAATTACGTAATCGTTCAACGCGGCAATTAATCGTTCAAAGTCCACTTATGTTATTCTGTGTGCTTAAGATGTTTTTTTTTCTTTCTACAGGTAATCTTAAGGGTTTTTCCACTGTTTTATTTCTATAACATTATAACATTTGAGACTTAATGCTATAGAAAAGCAATAAAAGTTTTTCAGTTAGTGTTTTCAGCTTGTTTATTTTCATCGGTTGCTTCAAACAGTGGTATAAACATCATTCAATGTAAATTGTGATAATCGTAATTATTAATCGCAATTACAATTTCAAGGGAATAATCGACAATTATGATTTTTATCATAATCGTGCAGCCCTAATCACAATGTTAGTTTAAATGTTTAACCTATATAAATGTGTGCTATTAGACGCATATCTAATCGTTTGTGCGGAGAGCTAAAGCACGCTTTACAGGACATGGAGGCGCCGGCGCGATCACTTGCATTAGAAACAACTTAAAATATGCCGTAATTTTTGCTCATAAAGGTAAGAATAATACATCACTTGGAACTGTAAAGGGTCTACTTTTATTTGTGGGCACTCACAATATCAACAAAACGTTGTGCTTTTATAAAATAAAGGATACATACAGGATGCGCTTTCTGCAATTTCGGCTAGGAACGCTTCACAATGATGAACCGAAACTCAGCGAATACTTGCCTCACAGACTTGCTAAATATATCTATAGAAAGCTTTAAATTACCACATTAAAATGAAATACTTAAAATCGAAAACAAAAACTCTTTCATTATAAAATCCGTAAAGATGCATTTCTCTCTAAAGGCGCGTCCAATGAG
>NW_015505519.1:52626-62016 GCF_001515645.1 Sinocyclocheilus grahami | reverse complement strand
ATGTTAGACCAGTTTATGTGTTTATGTAGTATGTTAGACTAGTTTAAGTGTTTATGTAGTTAATAAAACCTTACTTGTATCACACTTGACGTGGTTCATTGTTTGCTTATAACTGGAGTCACTTAATCATGCAGATTTATGCTACAAGCTTTTGTAGAATTGTACAGTAAGAAAGTTATTTCCCTTAACCAGGAAACTAACGTTCTTAGAATTGACAAGACAGTTGACCCTAAGAGGTCAGCTAAATATCTACAGCGGATCTAAAATATGAATAATTAATTATAACTAGTTATGGTTAATTATTCATATTTCCTGTTATTTCATATTATTCACGAATTTCCCCTGCTCAGGGAGGAGGGAGCAATGAACACTGTGTAGGGATCATATCGATCGGAACACAGTTCATGCATGTAGCTCACTTCTAACGAGCTGGCGCAAGGACTGGATTAACCGCTGGGCTACATCACGTGTCATTCACCGGTGAGAAATCTTTAAAAGTACTACAATACCAGGAAGGAAGATTGGGTTGTTGATGTTTGTCTGCCATTCTCGCTCTGTCTGCACAGCGTGCGTAAACGCGCTGATGACGTATCCTGTCTGCGCGAACCCGGTGCGCAGAGGTATGCTAATACATACATTGACAGGCAGGTAGGAAAGCATATTAAAATGCTCGGAACGAGAATATATAAACACAGAATATATAAATTCAGACAAATACATTTAGACCACTTAACTTAATGATTGCTATCGGGATGTGAAGAGACTTTCAACCAGCATAACAAAAAATGTTTCTGAAGACAATCACTTATTGCACCTTTAATATATAAACGAACTGCAGTATGTGTGAAACAGGGGTAAAATTGAAGGTTAAAATTGACTTATTTGTTAAAATTACACTTAATGAAGTTTTTAAAATAATAAAGTTACAATTACATAATAATATTTCTACTTCAATTCGTTTTTTCAAATATAAACATAATGGTGTCTGTCATAAAAACTTGGATTTATTCAAACATAAATGAAACATTGAAGAACAGTAACATTTATAATGAATATGTTATATGGTGCATATATTTAGCAAAATGCCCCCTCTACAGTTTATTTTTCTATCTGACTAATGAGTTTATGGTCACCGAATATGTTTTTCTGATGAAAATGTGACATTATGTGACATTGTTTACAAGCCGTTATATTGACATCTTTGTGCGGCTGAAACACTGATTGAGCGATTACATGAGACAGGATACGGATTGTAAAGATGTACTCTTTCTTTTAACTTACCTTCGGACGTTTAGTCATGTTTATTTTGTGCTGAAGTTGGTATTAATGTGGAGGAGATGATTAGATGAACTGAGGCGCTACAGCGATTTGTCACTCCACATTAAACAGCGCCAAAACAGCATTTATTGTTTGAATACTGCAATACAATGGACATAATGTGAAATCTGAGACTTTGTTTCATATTAAAAGTACCAAAGCACAATGCTTATTGTGATTTATTAGATGGGAAGTGCCCTTCAATGTTCCCTCCAATAACTGAAAACAGGCTAGACTAATCGATTCTTGGGATAAATGATAATCGATTAATATCGAGATATCAATATTTTTTACCCAGCCCTACTGTATATTGCATACGGACTCACAGGATCTGCAGGGCGGAGATCTTGTCCTTCAGCAGTTCCTGGGCCTTGTTGAAGTCTGACAGCATGTTTTGTGCTTCTCTGTGGTGGAGAGCATTCAGCTCGGCCATCTCACGCTCGTGTTTCTTAAACAGGTCCTGCTCATGAGCTCTGTGAATACAAACACACACACGCACACGTCACTCTCAATGACTCTGCAAAGCTCTCTGTAACCCCACAGCACTACAGCTGTAGGCTTGAAGGATATTTCATAAACAGAGAAATAGATTTTGAGATGGAAATAATTGAAACATATGTGATACAAAATGATCTTTGCATATATTATGTTGTATTTTAAATATATTGTATGTTATACTTCTAAACCGGGAAATGTAATCAATAGTTTTGATTCATTAAATTGTTTAGATTGAGATTCATACTGGTTCACAGGATGAATATACATGCATGCATGCATGCATGCATAAATATATATATATATAGACTAAATACTTGTTTCCCCCACTGTATATATATATATATATATTATTATTTATCTGCACCACCATTCAAAAGATTTCATATTATTGTTTTTGAAAGAAGTCTTGCTTGCTCACCAAGGCTGCATTTATTAGATTGAAAATACAGTAAAAACAGTAATATTTTGAAATAATATAATTTAAATTTTTCCAATTTCAATATAATTTAAAATGTAATTTATTCCTGTGATGCACAGCTGAATTTTCAGTCTTCAGTGTCACATGATCCTTCAGAAATCATTCTAATATGCTGATGCTCAAACATTTCTTATTGTCAATATTACAGAATAAATGTTAAAAAAAACATTTTTGTGGAAAGCATGATGCATTTTTTCAGGATGCTTTGATGAACAGAAAGTTCCAAACAACTGTCACTTTTGATCAATTTAATGCATCATTGCTGAATAAAAGTATTGTAAAATGTAAAAATCTTAAATTATTTTTCCTAACCTATACATATATTCTTTCTTCTTGTTTTATGAAAAAAAAATCTCACTCAACTGTGTTACATTTATGATTAAAACAAAACAAACAAACAAACAAAAAACTATTTGCCACTGGGGTAAGAAAATATACTTAAGATATGTTCTATGAATACAAAGCTTAGACAAATGTATTTTTAAACAGTGTTTACAACTGTTTGGAGGACTAGTTTGAGAAAATATATTTTGCAGTATAACCCATTCCCTCAGAAAATAAACTACACTGTCTTTTTTGTATTTTCAAACATTTAATTTTTTCAAAACTTGTAATGTTGTCATTCAGCTCAGAGCTGGTTAGTTTGATTCATGGCTTAGAGCTCTTTATTAAAGAATGCTTTGAAGTCTCTATGGAGAAAATGAATAAGAAATATGTAAGCAGGGCCGCTATACAAAAAGTGCGGTCACTGTTGTGATCTATTAGTGCATAAATAACATTCACAAAGCGTTGCGTTACAAGAGTTGTGCTGTTTTCAAAAGACAACACACTTCCGGCAACATACTATAGATTTTTAGTTAGGACGTGTTCATTTTCCATACTGCAATATCTATGCTATATGGCTTTTATCTGAAACACAATTCAGCCACATGCTGTGATGGCTTCACATAAAGAGCAATAAAGCAGGATCTCCTCTCTGTAAATGATACACCCCTGGGGAATGGCGATGCAATTTATTTGCCGCTTTTATCTCAGGACCTGGATATGTCAGTGTTACATAATTGAAAGTGAAATGAGATCAGCACCCGTCTTGCATTATGATGTGTGTTGCTAAACAATCACATTATCTCAAAACAGCCACTATGTACTGTATGGCTTTTTTACTTATTAATACAAGGGTGAAATATTAATATCAAAAAATATAATGAGTTTGGGTTTTCTAATCCGATTGATTTCCCTTTTTAACAGTCTGTTTTCTTTTCTTTAAACTACTACAAAAGACACACAACACCATCCAAAAGAGCCAGACAGCAGCAAGATGACTGTGGGCAAAATGACAGACAAATCCTGATAGGACTTTCTAGGCAAGAACATGGTGCCCTTTTTTCTTTTATTCTTAATTTTGTTCCACTTGAAACCCCATTCTGCTTGAAAATAATTTAATTTCCATCTCTTTCATCCTCACCAATGACTCCTGCCACATAAAACCAGAGGAGAATGTCACATTAGAGGTTGTTTAAGGACTGCAGATGTTCTCTACTGAACAAGGATGACCTCATGCAACCCCATGCATGCAGGCGAGGTGAAATGTTCTCATTTTGCAACGAGTTTACTCACTGTTTCCTAAATGCAGTGGTAGATGACATACACAAATCGAGTACAAAATAAAATATTACTCCAGTAAAAGTGCAAGTACCCAAATTTTATTTCACTTGAGTTAAAGTACAAAAGTACTTGATTTTGTATAAAGTAAAACGTATTTTATCGATCATGTTTATTATTTATTCTAGCCAGCACTAGTCAGACTAGTCATTAATCAGCACTAATAAGAAAGATTAGTGCAGACAATTAATGTATTGATCTGCAAATAAGCAATGTTATTTTAGTATCATTGAGATACTATTATAGTTTTTATTATATTTTATTAATATTTTCAGATTTTTCATTTTAGTTTTAGTGAAAGTTTTAGTCATTTTGTTGTGTGCTTTTGTCATTTTAGAAGATTTTTTATTAGGTTTTATTTCAGTTTTAGTTTTAGTTAAGTAAATTAAAACGAGAAATGCTGCACTGGCAACTAGCTGAAATAAAAAGATTTTTCTTTCATTTTGTTTCAGTTAGCATTTATTTTATTTGAAGTAATTGTTTTATTTAAATGTTTTATGGTTTTAATTTTACTTTCAGATTTAGTTTTAGTCAACTCTATTCCCCCTTTTTCAACATTCATTAACAAAATTATTACTAGAATATCCATTACTAATGCAGTTACTGATAATTAAAGTGTGCAAATAAGTGAAATAATATAACATACCAGTATTTTAAAAATGAAAAAAAATATATATCTGTGTAAACATGAGGTGACGAGTAGTATAAAAATACAACACTGACATCACAAGGGGCAAAATGTGTTGACATTTTAAGAGGAATGCTATGAGAAACACTTATTAAGATGAATGCTATGCTATTAAGACAAACACTATTTTAAAAAAGTTCAATATAAAGAGGAACGATACGTTATTTTTAAAAAGCGGTGAAGTAAAAAGTATAATGTTTTGCTTTGGATGTACTGAAGTAAAAGTTTCCCAAAATAAAAATACTCAGATGAAGTACTTAAGAAGTAAAAATAACTTTGTTACACTGCCTAAATGCAAGAACACTTCACAATCTCCAATCCAAGACTCACCTGATCTGCTGATTGGCCTCGCTACGGATCTTCAAAACCTCTTTGCCCTTGAGTTCCAGCTCCTTGGTCAAAGTGCTGATGTTCTCGTTCAGGGTGTGAATCTCGTGGTCCAGATTGGCAATGTGCTTCTTCCTGCGACTGACCTCCTCCTGCAGATCTGAGATGCGACTCAGAAGCTCACGTTCCTGCAACACACGAGAACGCAGGGTAAACCGAGTTATTGTGTGTTTGTTTTCGATTTCCAAAGAAACTTGTTAAACAATGGTTTAAAAGATCAAAACCTATGTTTATTGGTTGATTATGTGACAGTTTGAACCAATCTGGGCACGGGGGTGGGACTAAGCATCAACAATTGTACCTGTTTGGCTCAGAGGACGAAATGCATTGGTTTCTTCTGACTAATCGATGTTGTCAAAATGTGATGACAATCACATACGCTACGGAGTCTCTGAATATCCAAATAAGACAAATGAAAAGAGAGAATCTCTGCTTTACGACACTTTTTAAAGCATTCAGATAGGATTGGCGGTTCAAAAGTTATTAAACATTTAAGAACAATAGTTATTTTTAGCCGCGGGCGGCTGTCTCGGTCTTTGAGGGTTTAAACAGCATAGTTATAGAATCAAATGCCATAAAGTAGCCATACCTTTCCATATATAATTATCAAGGTAATTATCATTTCTGTATGGGCTGAAAGACTGGCTGAACTGGCTTTTTTTTGGGTATATTTTAAAAATACGTTTGAACATGTTATGTGTGCTAAGATATGGACAATCTGGCCCCTAAAAGAAAGTAGCTGAGCCTTCTGTATATCAACAGTATGTCAAGAAAACATCTGCTCTTCCTGCTGTTGCATTATCTCAGTAAGCTCATGAATGACGAGTCTGTAACACTCATGTGCTTGGACTCAAGTGTGTGTTGAGGAAAAACAAAATGGTCTTTATTCCCTGACCGTTCACTGGATGTATGTGTGATGTTAATGTGCTGGAGCAGAGCTGTCAGGGGTCTGCCTGTGACATTTTCATTTACACAACTCAAGAGTGTGCCTCCAGCAGAACACCGGAGCACACAGCGGCCTGCTTCTCACTTCCACACTGACTATATATTTGTAGTCAGACTTGGATTTTTTTTAAGCTGCACTGTAATTTTATTGTCATTTTATTGGTAAAAGACTGTAACAATGCTTTGGTTAAATGGTTAACAGTAAAGTCCCTTACTATATACAGTGGAAATCTTTAATAGACCTAACAAGACATTTCATGTAATTTTACAGTAAAATACATTTTGAAAGTGAAAAAGAACGTCATCTTATCATTTACATCGAAAAATTCTCAGAATTTCGTGCGAGACTTTTAACATTTTTCTAATTCAAATAACTATGTTTCTTAGTTTTTTTTTATCAGTTATGCACAAGTTTTTTATTTATTTTTTGCTAAATTAATGTTTATTGCATTATTTTCACGTCTTGTATGTTACCATGATAGTGTTTCGTACTTTTGTACCTTATATCTATTAGTATTTACCTCAGCTCATGGAAAAGCTACTTTTGATGAACGTGGATTCATTTTGTGGCTTTCTCATCACCACCTGTGTTTTTGAAGTGGTTGTTGTCAGTGCATTATAAAAACAGATGGTATATTCACATTAACATCAGTTAATTATTTTTAGCCGCGGGCGGCTGTCTCGGTCTTTGAGGGTTTATAAACAGCATAGTTATAGAATCAAATGCAATAAAGTAGCCATACCTTTCCATATATAATTATCAAGGTAATTATCATTTCTGTATGGGCTGAAAGACTGGCTGAACTGGCTTTTTTTGGGGTATATTTTAAGAATACGTTTGAACATGTTATGTGTGCTAAGATATGGACAATCTGGCCCCTAAAAGAAAGTAGCTGAGCCTTCTGTATATCAACAGTATGTCAAGAAAACATCTGCTCTTCCTGCTGTTGCATTATCTCAGTAAGCTCATGAATGACGAGTCTGTAACACTCATGTGCTTGGACTCAGGTGTGTGTTGAGGAAAAACAAAATGGTCTTTATTCCCTGACCGTTCACTGGATGTATGTGTGATGTTAATGTGCTGGAGCAGAGCTGTCAGGGGTCTGCCTGTGACATTTTCATTTACACAACTCAAGAGTGTGCCTCCAGCAGAACACCGGAGCACACAGCGGCCTGCTTCTCACTTCCACACTGACTATATATTTGTAGTCAGACTTGGATTTTTTTTAAGCTGCACTGTAATTTTATTGTCATTTTATTGGTAAAAGACTGTAACAATGCTTTGGTTAAATGGTTAACAGTAAAGTCCCTTACTATATACAGTGGAAATCTTTAATAGACCTAACAAGACATTTCATGTAATTTTACAGTAAAATACATTTTGAAAGTGAAAAAGAACGTCATCTTATCATTTACATCGAAAAATTCTCAGAATTTCGTGCGAGACTTTTAACATTTTTCTAATTCAAATAACTATGTTTCTTAGTTTTTTTTTATCAGTTATGCACAAGTTTTTTATTTATTTTTTGCTAAATTAATGTTTATTGCATTATTTTCACGTCTTGTATGTTACCATGATAGTGTTTCGTACTTTCGTACTTTATATCTATTAGTATTTACCTCAGCTCATGGAAAAGCTACTTTTGATGAACGTGGATTCATTTTGTGGCTTTGTGGCTTTCACCTGTGTTTTTGAAGTGGTTGTTGTCAGTGCATTATAAAAACAGATGGTATATTCACATTAACATCAGTTAATGGAATACAGGTTTTTACTGTAAATTTAAGTTGATTCTGTGAACCCTGAAATGTTGCAACCACATTTTTGTAGTGAAGCCCTGGCAACCACAACTGCCGGTTGTGTGTTTTATGATAAAACATAAGAACAAATCAAATGAATACAGATTTCATGGGGTCCAAACAATATCTAGACTTGAGGGTGGACTCTTTTCAATTGGATAAGTAAGTAACTAACTAGCAACCGTCAAGGGGTAAATATAGTCACTATGGTAAGATTGTATCTTAAGAACTAGTTTGATTACCTAACAGTTAACCAAGTGGGAATCAGTCTTTTCGATTTCAAATTTGATCAATATATTTTTTTATGTAACTGAATTAAAAAAGTTATGGCCAGTCTTGAACGATGACTAACTTTTAAGACTAGTCTAAGCAGTCGGCCACATAACATTCTAGCAACTGCATAGCAACATGTTAAAAACATGTTATTCACAGGCGGCTACCAAAATGTGTTTCTGCTTTAACATAAGCAACAAAACCAAACTGCAACTGCAATATGTGACCCTGGACCACAAAACCAGTCATAAGTCGCACGGGTATATTTGTAGCAATAGCCAAAAATACATTGTATGGGTCAAAATTATACATTTTTCTTTTATGCCAAAAATCATTAGGATATTAAGTAAAGATCATGTTCCAAGTAGATATTTTGTAAAATTCCAAGCGTAAATATAGCAAAACTTCATTTTTGTTTGGTAATATGCATTGCTAAGAACTTCATTTAGACAACTTTAAAGGCGATTTTCTCAATATTTTGATTTTTTTGCACCCTCAGATTCCAGATATTCAAATAGTTGTATCTCAGCCAAATATTGTCCTATCTTAACAAACCATACATCAATGGAAAGCTTATTTATTCCGCTTTCATATGATTTCAGAAATATTGACCCTTATGACTAGTTTTGTGGTCACACATATGCTTTTTCACTATGGGAACAACCAGCTTCTTCTGTAATGCTCAAATTTAGATTTGTATCTTTTATTCATGAACGGCTACTTTTGCCTGGAGTGAGGTCGAAACACCTGGATAATGGCAGGGTATCGTTGCATAATCTGACTGCATATGAAACCAACTTCAGCTGAATAATTGATTGAAGACTTAGAACACACACACACTCACACAATGTTTGCGTGTTCAACAGCAGCCCGAGCATCAGGTCAAAATAACTCTTGAAGCCCTGGTCATCGAAACCGCTCACCACAGAGAGACCTTCAGCGAATGTCACATCAGCCGTCCACCTGTCACGACAGAGCTAAACCTACAGGAACTGTCATCTGACATCAGCAGGTGGCCCTTTCCTGAAGAAACGCGGCTTTAAAAGTCCAGCGCTCGTTCTAGCGTGCTGAAATCTTTCAGCTCTTATGCCTGAAGCAGAAAGGGTATAATTTGCGAGGGCTGAAGTTAACATCTCTGACCTTTTCCATCAAAGACCGAGACACCTATAAATGTTTCCCTGGAGGAGTACTTCAATGCGTAGGATAATATAAGCATCATTAATGTTGGCCCAGGCCAGGAGACATGCAGACAGATGAGAGGAGGCTGATTAGCAGGTGTCTGGGAGCATGTGTGGAGCTCTGCTCTCCTGGGCATTGTACCCAGAAAGCCCTGAGAGAGGCTGAA
>NW_015505519.1:47823-51978 GCF_001515645.1 Sinocyclocheilus grahami | reverse complement strand
GCTCAGAGGACGAAATGCATTGGTTTCTTCTGACTAATCAATGTTGTCAAAATGTGATGACAATCACATACGCTACGGAGTCTCTGAATATCCAAATAAGACAAATGAAAAGAGAGAATCTCTGCTTTACGACACTTTTTAAAGCATTCAGATAGGATTGGCGGTTCAAAAGTTATTAAACATTTAAGAACAATAGTTATTTTTAGCCGCGGGCGGCTGTCTCGGTCTTTGAGGGTTAAAACAGCATAGTTATAGAATCAAATGCCATAAAGTAGCCATACCTTTCCATATATAATTATCAAGGTAATTATCATTTCTGTATGGGCTGAAAGACTGGCTGAACTGGCTTTTTTTTGGGTATATTTTAAAAATACGTTTGAACATGTTATGTGTGCTAAGATATGGACAATCTGGCCCCTAAAAGAAAGTAGCTGAGCCTTCTGTATATCAACAGTATGTCAAGAAAACATCTGCTCTTCCTGCTGTTGCATTATCTCAGTAAGCTCATGAATGACGAGTCTGTAACACTCATGTGCTTGGACTCAAGTGTGTGTTGAGGAAAAACAAAATGGTCTTTATTCCCTGACCGTTCACTGGATGTATGTGTGATGTTAATGTGCTGGAGCAGAGCTGTCAGGGGTCTGCCTGTGACATTTTCATTTACACAACTCAAGAGTGTGCCTCCAGCAGAACACCGGAGCACACAGCGGCCTGCTTCTCACTTCCACACTGACTATATATTTGTAGTCAGACTTGGATTTTTTTTAAATGATTTCAGAAATATTGACCCTTATGACTAGTTTTGTGGTCACACATATGCTTTTTCACTATGGGAACAACCAGCTTCTTCTGTAATGCTCAAATTTAGATTTGTATCTTTTATTCATGAACGGCTACTTTTGCCTGGAGTGAGGTCGAAACACCTGGATAATGGCAGGGTATCGTTGCATAATCTGACTGCATATGAAACCAACTTCAGCTGAATAATTGATTGAAGACTTAGAACACACACACACTCACACAATGTTTGCGTGTTCAACAGCAGCCCGAGCATCAGGTCAAAATAACTCTTGAAGCCCTGGTCATCGAAACCGCTCACCACAGAGAGACCTTCAGCGAATGTCACATCAGCCGTCCACCTGTCACGACAGAGCTAAACCTACAGGAACTGTCATCTGACATCAGCAGGTGGCCCTTTCCTGAAGAAACGCGGCTTTAAAAGTCCAGCGCTCGTTCTAGCGTGCTGAAATCTTTCAGCTCTTATGCCTGAAGCAGAAAGGGTATAATTTGCGAGGGCTGAAGTTAACATCTCTGACCTTTTCCATCAAAGACCGAGACACCTATAAATGTTTCCCTGGAGGAGTACTTCAATGCGTAGGATAATATAAGCATCATTAATGTTGGCCCAGGCCAGGAGACATGCAGACAGATGAGAGGAGGCTGATTAGCAGGTGTCTGGGAGCATGTGTGGAGCTCTGCTCTCCTGGGCATTGTACCCAGAAAGCCCTGAGAGAGGCTGAACTTCAGTGTGCTGCTGATCAAAAGCTTGTCGATCGAGGGAGAGCCGCAGAGACCACAGGTCATAGAAGAGAGACGGGGGAATGAGAGCTCATGGTGGCACTAGCGAGATAAGAGTTATTCAACCACATTACAAGTTACACAATTAAAGTTATGTTATCCGACACACATTTTTACTGTATATACTGTAGGAACCTGTTTCCACCTTAAACTAAAATAAAACATAAGATTAGCATAAGAAATTAAGTCGCATTATGAGATATATAATGCAATTATAAAATAATAATCACAATTATGAGAAATAAAGTCACAATGGGAGATTTTAAATCACACTGTGAGATATTAAATCACTTGGAGAGATAAAAAGTCACGGTCACATTTTATTTAAGGATCCAATTATTACTCACTACTAACTAACTATTAACTACGACTTTTCCCCCAATAAACTCCTAGTTTGCTGCTTATTGATAGCAAGGTAGTTGTTAAGTTTAGGTATGGGGCACAATTAAGAGATCTAAAATATGCAGAGGCATTAATATGTGCTTTATAAGTACTAATAAACAGCCAACATGCAATATTATGCAAGCTACTTAATATTGAGAATTGGTCCTTAAAATAAAGTGTTACCAAAGTCTCAATAAATAATGTCATATTGTAAAATATTACATCTTGTTGTGAGCAATAAAGTCAGTGTGAGATATTAAAATCACTTTATGAGATAAAAAGTTGAATGAATTATGAGGAAAAAGAGACAAAATAGTATGATATTAAGTCCATTTAGGAGATAAAAGACAATTTTAAGAAATAAAGTTATAAATGTGAAACATTAAGTCATATTATGACAAATATGCTCAAGCTGTAAAATATTATTATCACTTCATAATATAAAAAGTCACTATTATCAGAAAAAGACACAAAATAATGAGATATTAAGCCACACTGGGAGATAAAAAAAGACGCAATTATGAGAAGTTTGATAACTGAGATAAGCAATATTGTGAGAAATGTGTTCATGTTGTGAGATATGAAATCACTTAATGAAGAGAAGAGACCAAACAGTGAGATATTAAAGTGACTTGGAGAGATACAAATTCTAAATGACGTAATATTAAGTCACATTGTGTGAGAAAAAGGCCATACTGTAAAATATTTTCATCACTTAGTTCACCCAAAAATGAAAATTCTGTCATCATTTACTCACCCTCAAGTAGTTCCAAACCCGTATAAATTTCTTTGTTCTGCCGAACAGAAAGGGAGTTATTTTGAAGAAAGTTTGTAACCAGGCTGTTTTGGGGCACCATTGACTTCCATAGTAGGAGAAAAAAATACTATGGAAGTCAATGGTGCCCAAGAACTGCTCTGTTTCCCATATTCTTCAGAATATCTTCCTTTGTGTTCTGCAGAACAAAGACATTCATACAGGTTTGAAACTACTTGAGGGTGAGTAAATGATGACAGAATTTTCATTTTTGGGTGAACTATCCCTTTAATGAGATAAAAGGTCACAATATGAGAAATAACATAACTGTGAAATCTTTTGTTACATTGTGAGAGGTCACATTGTAAAATATTATCACTAGATAAAAGCTGAAAATAGAGAGATATTAACGATAAAGACTTAAAAAATGTTGTGAAACAAGTCATATTTGGAGATATACAGTCAAACTGTGAGATATTAAAACATGCTATATAAATTCAAATTTACACATGACAAGTATGATATCTCATTTACCCTTTCTTTTTTTTTTTTACTTTATTTATTTATTACTCTTAAATGGATACAGGCTTTTACCCAAAGATTTTTTAGTGCTTTTTTAGTCAGTTCTCGCGGAGCAAATGCTGTTAATAGCACTTTTAAAAGTTTTAAAGTTGTAATCAAATGAATTACATGGACTTCTGATTAATTACACAAACTACAAATCAGTAAAGCTAATAGAACTAGACGTTTCAATCCCTTTAGTAGGAAACTCTTGATAGTAGCAATCGGTGTGGATTGGTTAAAAAGTAGGGTAAGGTATGTCATTGGGGTCATCAGGTGGGCACCCTGCTTCATCTACGTTTCGTTGATTGAATCCCACAACGTCTCCAAAAGGCTCAACGGTGTACCCAGTGTCCCAGGTACACCCCCCTCCATGCCATACCCTCTATATCCCTGATGGGCTCTGCATGGCAGGGGCGTCCTTCTCCCTGAGTCGGGCCTAAGCCTGACCGCATACCATCTGTCTCTACCTTGCTGCCCAGATGGGGTCCTTACAATTGATCCAGAGCCAGTTACTGCTTTTTTCAGCAGCACTTGATATGGACTTGATGGACTGTTGGAGAGAGCGACCCTTCACCCCTATTTTCCTCAGCAAACTGGTGGTAGATGTTGCAACAAAACCCCTGCATCCCACCTCTACTGGGAAGATGCTAGTCTTCCAGCCGTTCTGGGATACTTCAGCTGCCAGGTCGGAATATTTGTTCTTTTTCCTCTCATAAGCCTCTTCAACCCCCTCTTCCCATGGTACTGTTAATTCGACAACATATACCAGCTTTGTTGTTGGAGACCACAGGACCATGTCTGGCCGGAGTGTTGTAGCCACTATTTCTGGGGGAAACACAAGCTTCTTATTAAGGTCCACTTCCAATTTCCAATCC
>NW_015505519.1:12231-46992 GCF_001515645.1 Sinocyclocheilus grahami | reverse complement strand
CTCTACCTTGCTGCCCAGATGGGGTCCTTACGCTTGATCCAGAGCCAGTTACTGCTTTTTTCATAAGCACTTGATATGGACTTGATGGCCTGTTGGAGAGAGCGACCCTTCACCCCTATTTTCCTCAGCAAACTGGTGGTAGATGTTGCAACAAAACCCCTGCATCCCACCTCTACTGGGAAGATGCTAGTCTTCCAGCCGTTCTGGGATACTTCAGCTGCCAGGTCGGAATATTTGTTCTTTTTCCTCTCATAAGCCTCTTCAACCCCCTCTTCCCATGGTACTGTTAATTCGACAACATATACCAGCTTTGTTGTTGGAGACCACAGGACCATGTCTGGCCGCAGTGTTGTAGCCACTATTTCTGGGGGAAACACAAGCTTCTTATTAAGGTCCACTTCCAATTTCCAATCCCGCGCTGATTGCAGGAAGCTTGCATCTTTAGGTATTGTACGATTCTCTTGATGTTGGCCAGCTGGTACGAAATTTGTGAAGTTAACCTGTCCTGCCAATGTTTATGGGAGGTTGTTTGTGGTGGTTCGTTTCTGTTCCAGTATTGATGCCAGCACTCTAAGTACTTGGTTATGCCGCCAAGTATAGCGCCCTTGGGTAAGACTTGTAGTGCACCCTGATAGAATGTGCCTTAGGGATGCAGGTACTTGACACAGGGAACAGGCGGGATCTTCTCCATACCACCCTTTCAGATTTTGAGGGGAGGGCAGCAGGTCGTATGTGGCTCTGATAACAAAACTCAGCCGCGCTCCATCCATCTGCCAGATGTCATGCCAGCTGAGCTTTTTCTTCTCCAGGCCCTCCCAGTTGGTCCATTTCCCCTGCTTGGCCATTGAGACGGCTTTGGCATATCGCTCACCCTCCTCCTGTCTCCTGACTTCTTCTACCACTAGCTGTCTCTTCTGCACTGATGTTGCTTTGTGCCACAGAGGAGTTTTTGGGATGAGTCCGAACCCTGCCCTCCCATGCTGTACTTGTCCAACCACATCTCTGAAGTGAAGCGCAGACTTTACACTCTGAACAGCTTCCGATGGAGTCCACTTCCTTCCCGCTACCACCCGGGGGGCCGCTGTTCGAATGACTGCATCCTCAGATTCAGTTAGGGTCATGACGAGCCTTGCCTTGGTACATTTGAACTCTTCCACGAGCCCTGTAATAGATAATTCCAACTTGCCATGTCCATAAAGTCCAACGGAACTTAAACAATGTGGAATTCCAAGCCACTGCTTCAGCTGTATGCTTATCAGCCGTTCCAACTTTTCAACTTTGGTGATGGGGATCTCATACACAGTTAACATCTTGGGAATATGCCAAACTGAAAGCACCACAACTTGAGTTTTCCTGGTAACAATGTCTTGTTAATGCTCTCCATGTACATGCTGGTATAATTTTTTAGATGTTCAAACTGCTCGGTGTCTTTGAGTTTCGCATCATACCATCTCCCCAAGCTCTTTACTGGCATTTCTGAGACAGTTGGGACGGGTGTTCCGCCGACATAAAATCTTTGGTCTGTGACTTGGCCTTTCACGATGGAGATACTTCTGCACTTACTGGGCTTTAACTTCATCCTCGCCCATGTTATATTTTGATGAAGTTTCTCCAGCAGTCTCTTGGTGCAGGGGACAGTTGTTGTGAGTGTTGTTAGATCGTCCATATAGGCTCGAATTGGTGGTAACCTCTGATTACATTGTAGTCGTTCTCCTCCCACGACCCATTTTGAGGCTCTGATAATAATCTCCATTGCCATCGTAAAGGCCAATGGGGAGATGGTGCACCCCGCCATGATGCCTACCTCCAGCGGTTGCTTTTTTCACTGCCTGCTTCACCTCGCTCAGCTTGGGAGGGATGTCAGTGGGGACAACGATCGGTTCATCTTTTTTTCCATCAGTATAGATGGTTCTCAAATGCTCTTCAACCTGATCTTTTGATGTTTTCAGGGATCCACTCTTCTCCTTTGTGAATATACCTTTCACAAACTTAAAAGGGTCTTTATAGAAATCGGTTCTGGCTTTTTCTTTCTTCTTCCGACGCATCCGTAGGCTTTCTGCTCGACGAAGTTTTGAGAGCCTGTGCTTTAGGTCCTCTTGAAGGAAGTTAATGCCTTCCCTTTCTTCTACTGTCGCCTTTCTCCACAACTTTCTTAGCCGTCGCCTCTCTTTCACAAGTTGTTGAATTTTTTGCAGCCGACGGGACTTGGGGGCGGGAAGCATGTCTTTCTTTCTTACTTGCTCCTTCACTCCACATTTCTCCTCTCCGTAGCTGTAGATAAGGTCGCCCATCTTCTCCAGCTTCTTCTCGGCTGATCCTTTGATGTTACTTAGGATAAGGCTTAAGTCTGTGTTGATGGTTTCCCACTCTTTGCTGTTAGACTTCAGCCATTTCACCAACGGCTTACATCCTTGCATGTTTTCTTTTTTGCGGTGGGCTGGTTGTTGTCTTGGACTGGTGGTTCTGCCTGAAGCTTCCTCCTCAATCCCTGGGGTGCTGATTCTCTGCGGACTGTGGGTTTCTTCCTGCCGCTGAGTTTCATCCGACTGATTTAACCTTTTCCTTGACAGACAGGGCCCTGGGTTGGTGGTTTTTAGGCATTTCTTCCGTCCTTGATGTATCTTAAGACCATGGGTTGATGTTACTTTCGCCCATCCACACACGCAAGTCTGAAGAACATGTCCAGCTACTAATTTCTCAAGAGTCTTGCTACTTCCTTCTTTCGATGTCATGTCCATTCCAAGAGTCAAAGAATCAAATACATTAACATTTGCTGAAAACATCCACAAAGTGAGAAAATTCAAATCACATTCCATTATTGTTGCAGAGAAAAGCACTGAATAGTTAGAGTTATGCACCCAGGAGCTTTTCTGGGGAGTGTTAGATTTCTCTGTTCCTCTTTCTCTCAGTCTTCATACAGTCATCTCAGCAGCTGGGGAGAAGCACGTTTATTACTGACAGCAAATCAGTGTGTCAGAAAAAGTGGCGACCCGTGTAAGATAGCGCTAATGGTTATCCATCGGCTGAGAGATTCATGGTGTAGGAGCACAGCACAGCAGCACAGGCTTTAATAAATACTGTGCGTATTGTGAAAGCAGGCACTCGTTTGAGGAACCAGACCCCTGGGAGCCGTTGGATCACTTATTGAGCATGTGGATTAAATGATCGGGCTTTCTACCTTTAACGCATATGAAAAAAACAATTCATAAAGCTGTCATAAAGGCCATATGACCTTGGTGCTAACCTGTAAAATAAAGAAGGGAATGTGCCTGCAAGACTCGATTTATTACATTCAAATATTAACAGCCAGGGGACAAAACTGATTTCAAGCCAGTTATGATTCATATGAGAGTCTACCAGGAGACGCTGTGGTGCAAGTAGCCGTGCCGATCACTATAGAAGTAAAACTCAATTCTTTGCATTGCGACTTTGGCCAGCAAATCTTACATAGCTCATTAAACCAGGAATAGAATCTCACTGCAGCCTTAAATTCATTGGTGCATAAATAAAATAAAATATAATATAAAACAATAAAATAAAATAATAAAAAATATAAAATAAAATCATTTAACTAAATTCTACACAATTACATTTTTTTTTCATTAAATTAACTGACAAAGCAATTTTTACACTTTTTGCTACTGTGACTTAAACTAGAAAACACAAAGCCATGTTTCTCACGGCTCTTTCATGACACATCTGCCTGTGCTGTCATAACCAGTGGGATCGGCAGGAGTCTTGGGGGAAGGTTAAACACTTTTTTCCAGCCTTATGATGTAAGGGATGTTACTGAGAGTATGTGAGGGCATTACAGAAAACTGAACACAACAAAGTCAACCGTGTCCTCGAGACAGACACGCAGTTTGATTGTAGACGCACGTGAAACACGACACAAATATTCACAGTTTGACCCAAAAACCATGCATCTGAGCTTTCCGAGTATACTCATTTGTTATTCCTGGGTGATGTATGACGCACCGAGGCTGGAAACGCTTAGTAAAAAAATAGATTTCTTCCCGACGCCAGCAGTGCAGGTTTTGTTGAACTCCTGAGAGAGCTGAACAACACTGATGCTGTTTTCTCTGAGTTCGCAGCCTCTCTTTAGCAAAGATCACACTGAATTTGCCCTTTGACCTGTGGGACATTAGGCAAGTTCTCACAAGACAGATTTGAGCCCCAGGAGCTTGAGAATTAATTAGTATTGATATGGCGCTACTAAAGTAAAGAAGATCATTGTCACCTGGGGGTGCCGGTTTGCTAAAAACTACTTTTTAAAAATCCAAGTTTTCCAATATTAATATAAATCCTGTATTCCTGTATCCTATTTATTAAAAGCCACAAAAAGTCCACAAAATATAGTATTACATAAGACACATGCTAACCTAATGAACTGAAGACCAAAATATCACAACTATCCAGATAAACAGATAAAAACGGAGTGCAATTACACAGAAAGTGCAATTTTACTTCAATCACAGGCCCTTACTGAGATGCAAAAGTACTTTGCAGTTTGATTCTGTGTGTATGTGTGTTACATAGACATATTTTCCCCTGAGGTCTGCGTTTAAGACTCAAATTGTACAACCTTTCAGTTGCTTGGCCAACAATCCTGTCAGCGTTTCTTTTGTTTAACTGTTGTCTTATACATGAGCCAGATGACAAGAGTATTTATTAAGGTCCTTTTCTTTCATAGCAGCCAACTGTTGGCAGAACGTTATTGATTTGTCCTTTCTTGGAAAAGCATTCATTAACTAAACTTACTGTTAGTCTCTGTCTCCATTAAGAGACAATGGGACTGTATAGGAGACAGTCAGGGAATGATGGGAATATACTGAAGCTACAGCAAAAATACTGACTCGCAGATAATTTGTTTAAATAATAATTTAAAAAGTGTGAATGATTACTAAAGACTGAATACATATGAATACACATTTTTAATCTGTGTACTGAATGCATGTACACTACCATTCAAAAGTAATAAAAAAAAAATATAAAAAATTATACTTTTATTAAAAAAAGAATGCATTAAATTTGATTTAAAAAAGCTGATTAAAATGTGATAGCAAAGGCATTTATAATATTACAAAACATTCATAATTCAAATAAATGCTGTTCTTTTGAACTTTCTGTTCATTAAAGAATCCTGAAACAAAAATGTTTCACAGTTTCCACAAAAGTATTAAGCAGCACAACTTTTTTCAACATTGATAATAATAATAAAAAAAGACCCTTGAGCAGCAAATCAGCATATCAGAATGATTTCTGAAGGATCATGTGACACTGAAGACTGAAGTAAAGATGCTGAAAATTCAGCTTTACATCACAGAAATAAATTACATTTTAAAATATATTAAAATAGAAAATAGCAATTTTAAATTGTAATAAAAATTCACAATATTACAGTATTTTAACTGTGTAAATGCAGCCTTTGCGAACACAAGATATTTCTTTAAAATACATTTTAAGAAATATTACCAAACCCCACATTTTTGAACGGTAGTGTGTATTCAGTTAAAAAAAATAAAAATAAATAAAAAACGCCTTTTGATTGAAATGCAAAACAACCAATTACTGCTTTTTGTATGTGACATGTATGAGCAAATCTAAAATCGATGACACCACAATAATACACTTCTTGTGAAATATAATAACCCTGCTGTGGATAGAGTTTACCTTTACTCTGCTCTGCTCCAGAGCGTTCTCCATTTCCTGTTTGGCAGCCGCTGTTTCCTGTTGATGGGTTTGACGCATATGTTCAATGGCTGATGCGTGAAGATGGTTCAGCTCTGAACGCAGGGATGCTGAGAGGAGAACAAGAGAAAGAGAGAGACATAGGGAATGAAAAACAGGACTATTTCAGGGAGATGATCTGCTGTCTGGAGCTGAATAAAAAATCATTCATCTCCAACTCTCCCTAAAGCATAAACGTCACAGGTGGAAATGGAAGTAACACTCGTTCCTCCATCTGCAATTTCCTGTCAGCACTCCCTCATTATGCTCCTTTCCAGTTTCTTCCATTTATGCCTTATTTCGATGAGATTGAGCTATAATTAGAGCTGTAGAACTCTGCTGGTTTTGCTTCAGGACTCTGAGGTTTTACATTCAACATCTAGTACCAACACTGCTTGGTGTACAAAGAAAATGTATTACCATTTATTAATATTACCAACAAAATGCTAAATTATTAACATGGCATAGGACGAATAAGGAAGCCATTTTATTTCCAATTGTCTCTTTTTATTGTCCAGTGTTTATTGTGCAGTCAACAAGCCATTTAACAAAATGATGCAAAATGTAAATTATTTACTATATTATTTCTTATTTTTCCCCAGCTCCATGAAACCAAATCATGAGATATATCCAGATATATGGCACATTTTTTTTGTGAGTTTGAGCATAAATTGGAGCATAACCGAGCAACTTTAATAAAATTTTAATAAAACTGAATAAATTACATTTTAATTTGAACTTTGTAAATCATGCAGTGTTGGGCCACATCATATTTCCAGATTTTCCAGTTGAGACTGACACACACACACACACACACACACACACACACACACACACACACACACAAAATATTTTTAATTTCCTGAAATATTGGACTCCTAAGATACAAAAGAGATGCTGTTTGGTCATATCAGTTAAAATAAAATAAAATAAAATTAAAATAATAAAGTTAAAAAACCCATCCAATGTTGTTCTTTATTTTTTTGTAGAATAAAATTATTCTTCTCTTTTGATTAAGTAAAGCAAAATGTTATGTACTTTATGAGAACCAAGTACACTCTTTTAGGAGAGTTGAATAATAATAATAATAATAATAATAATAATATTATTATATATATAAAAAAACACATTGATCCAACCTGATTATATATTGATATCATATTAAAATGAGCTTTGGAAATGTATTTCAGTCTAAACAGGCATTTTAATTTGGGTTTCTTTAGGCAGTGGCAAAATGGATAGCTTTTTGTAGAGCCTGACCGATATGGGTTTCTTGGGGGCCGATCCCGTTACCGATTTTAGGGAGTAAAAAAAGGCTGATATCGATATATCGGCTGATATTCTTTGTTTTTATTATAGTACAGTACCAGTCAAAAGTTTGGACACTTTCCCATTTATGTGTCCAAACTTTTGACTGGTACTATATATAGAATACAGTATATACATAAACAGAATATATATATACATAAACACATTTTTTGCAATGATCACTCAAATGTGGTGATCAAACACTTTTAATGATGTGACAGAGATACGTAATGGAGGCAGGGCATTTATCAATTTAACAATAAACTTTATTATCCAAAATGAGTTTGACATCAGTGCACTGAACAGTAAAGCTGAAGTTTATTTAACTTTATTTCAATTAAATTCCATTCAACTTTATTCCGTTGAAGTTTATTTCACTTCTGAACATTCATTCACGGATTTGCGCTACTGTCTTCACACACAGACGAAACTTACTAGAGAAGTGTGAAGTGTGATATAATATACCTCTGTAAATAAATACAATTTAAATTCTCGTCTCACGCACTTTAATGCCCTTTGAATGTAACGTGTACATTCCCTTGGAACTGGAATCATGGCGGAATATCATGTGAAGTCCACTTCGCAGGGCACTTACGGTCGAATAAATCAATGCTTGAATGCTGCTGCCTGAACAAGAGACCTCCTTACTGAAGTGAAAGTGTTGGCCAGATCGGTCGGCGCCCGGCCGCGAATTTAACCGCCCGTAACTCCCGGACCCCGGGGGCTATCGACGCGGGGGTGGTCTCATTGAAAGGGGGCCTTGAGACTCGGCATTCGAGGGATCCCCGAATTTGGTGCGGATCCACTGTGCCGCTACGGAGATATGGCCGTTCAAAGATTCAATGGTATTCCATACACTTAAGCTTTAAAGCATTTCATCCAGGTCACCAGCAGCAAACAATGGAGCGCGCTCTGCTGGACAAACTATGTAATTACACCATTTACAAGCATTTTATCTGCGTTTTATGTTCTGTAACTTTCTGTTAATGTTCATATCGGTGGCATATCAGCGGCATATTCGCCGATACGATATATCTGCGACAGGCTCATATCGGACGATAAAATCGGCAAAACGATATATCGGTTGGGCTCTAGCGTTTTGATCTTTTTTCATCATGACAGCTACACTTTTGCTGCCACATAAGCCATTACTATGGAAACCAATATAGATATTACAGATATTGACTCTATTGTCTCAGCAATTGGATCTGAATTCACCACTCACAAAATGACAGATGACAGTGTAGACATTCAGTCCTAAAGACTGCATTTGACCTAGAGTAAATAATAACAGGTTCTGAAGGGTTTATACAGCAGGTCTGTGAATGAATGTATGTCTGTTTTACCCAGCATGGCCTTGCCCTCATCCTCCAGTTCGAAGCGGAGGGTCTGCAGCTCTTGCTCTGACTGCTGTTTCAGAGTCTCGATGTTCTGCCTGTGAGCCTCTCGCAGAGCCTGAAGCTCCATGTGGTGCTGCTGCCGTAGACGCTCCTCAAGCTCCTACACACACACACACACACACACACACACACACACACACCCACCAGCTCATTAGAGGTGACAAATGTACAATCTACATAAACAGTATATTTGACTTAGGAAAATATACTGATGCTTCTTTCAAAAAAATAAGGCATTGCCTTTCCAGGACATCTTGTATATGTGGGGCCCCACATCAATCACATCCCCCACATCAAAGGGGGATGAAAAATCAAAGCAAGAAAATGAAAAATCATTGAAATTTTTTTCTTGCCTATTTTTGCTGCTACACACAACAGAAAAATAAATAATGTAAGAACTTGACTCAAGGAGAAACTTCAGAAATGTTTTACTTTGCCCTTCAGGGCCTTTGTACAAAACAGTTTGACATTCAGTCTGCTTGCAGTAAAACTGACAAAAAAAATAAAATTATTTAAATATATATATGGTAAGCATAAACCTGGATAGAGGACTAGATGCTCAAAAGTCAAAAGACAAAAACATCACTTGGAAAAACAACAAAACCAGTAAGAAAAAATCTGCGTGAGAACGTAAAAAAAGTGGAAGGCATGTTGAATTGTAGTTAAATATGTTAGCTAACAGAAAAATAAACAAAAAATATTATTTTATATATAAAATCTAACTTATACATATATACTGTATATGGGCCATTCCCACAACCAAAAAACACATTTAAAAAGCATTTAAGTATTCAGATCTTCAGATGTTTACTAAGATCCTTCTATTATGTATTGAAACAAACAATATTTAAAATATATTTAATAATATTTAATACATCATTTATTGGGAACTTTCAATTGGGAGGTGGCTTTCCCGAACCCTAACCCCTAAATTTCAACTTGAAAAATGATTTTTGTATTTTTTTCCATTGTTATTTTTAAAAGTATCTTTTTGATTATTTTAAAAGGTGATGTTCAAAAAAAATCTTTATTTTATATTTTCTTTGTAATTTGAATATGAGAATTAACTGCACAATTACTAGAAATGTGTACATTGGATATTATACAATTTTCATACATACAAATTGTTTGGAAAAATATTTTTTTCCCCCCAGCATTTACAACTCTGACTTTGGACCAATTCTATAGAATTCTGTATGAATGGACCAGAACCTCATGAAATTCATACTAGTCTAAGCAGGTCTTTTCATCAAGGTGAATCAGAATTGCAACAGGTGCACTTGCAAAATATGCATAACAGGCATCAAAAGAAAGCAGCACTTAGCCAGGAACACAGGTATAAATGTGGCGTATTTCTCAAACAACTGTCAATCACAGGAATTATTACTCTATCAGAAGGCACTTAAGCATCTCCGCAAGCTTGTTAAGGATCTTGAATGGTTGCCGTCTAGCGCCCAGCCAGAGGAATGCAAATTACAGCCCCCTGAATTAGATTAAGAGAATGGAGCTGTTTGAGCGCTGGAAATACACTGACATAATGAGGGGTAATGCAGGGCACCTGCCTCCACTGAAAGCCACTTTAGAGTCAGTGATATCCAGCAGAGTGGGGTGCGGATGCGAGAGGAAGTGGGTTAGGGAATGACAGGGAACACAAATTAGACCAACCGCTTCAGTAAACACAGACTGCACCAAGCCAGTTGGCAGAACCATGCTGGAACTGAGCCGTTTTAATGCGGGGATCAAAATAAAACAACTGATGGGGAAGATCAACAGAGATGAACTGAGACACAAAAAAAACATACCACATGGTCTTGAAGAGATTTGTTCAATATGACTTATTTAAAACAATACAGTCCTGAGAGGATTACAAACAAGAAAGAAAGAAAATATATATATATAAATATAATATATAAAACCATCTATAAATAAACAGACATTTACTTTACCATTCTTCTCCTCACCTCTTCACCTCTCAAGCTCTGTCAGGTTGGATGGGGGCAGACGCACATTTTCAGGTTTCTGCAGAAATATTTGATTGGGTTCAATCCCAGG
The DNA here is from genome assembly GCF_001515645.1 of Sinocyclocheilus grahami. Taxonomy (NCBI): domain Eukaryota; kingdom Metazoa; phylum Chordata; class Actinopteri; order Cypriniformes; family Cyprinidae; genus Sinocyclocheilus; species Sinocyclocheilus grahami. The sequence goes on along the minus strand of NW_015505519.1, from coordinate 36,502 downwards.
CTGTGGCTGGGCCACTCAAGCACATTTACAGGGTTGTCTATAAGCCACTCTTGCTTTGTTTAGGTTCATTGTCCTGTTGGAAGGTGAACCTTCTGCCCAGTCTGAGGTTCTGAATGCCCTGATCTGGGTTTTCATTAAGGCTATCTCAATATTTTGGTGCATTGAGCTTTTCTTCTACTCTGACGAGTCCCTCAGTCCCTGTCGCTGAAAAACAGCCCACAGCACGAGGCTGCTACCAGCACACTTTACGTTTAGGATGGTACTCTGCAGGTGATGAGCAGTGCCTGGTTTCCTTCAAACATGATGCTTGGAATTGAGGTTCATTAGACCAGATAATATTGTTTCTCACAGTCTGATGGTCCTTTAGGTGCTGTTTTACAAATTCCAAGTGTGTTCACTGAGGAGAGGATTGAGTTTTGCCACACCGCCATAAAGCCCAGATCAGTGGAGTGTTGCAGCGATGTTTGTCATTTCTCCTATCTCCACAAATGATCATGGATCTCAACTAGAGTGACCATCAGCTTCTTGGTCACCACTCTAACCAAAGCCCTTATCAGTTTGCTCTGATAAGCATTATCAGCTGTTAAACATCTATTAAGATGTGTGTGCCTTTCCAAATCATACCCATTCGACTGAATTTGCCACAGGTTAACTTCACTCGAAGTGTAGTAATATCTACAAGCAATATGAATGCTCCTGAGCTAAATTTCATCTGTCCCAGATATGGGTATGAGTACTTATGTAATGGAATCATTGAAGTTTTTTTTTTTATCATTATGGAGTGTAGATTGATATATATATATACAGCATATATATATATGGACACTTTTGCAATATATTTATTTATATAAACTTCTATAGAAAAGAAAAGAGAAATGACAAGAAATTATGATGGTGAAAAAGTGGGATTGCAAGGAAGAAATGTTTTGAGCTGGATTTGTGAAAGCATGTGATCTACGCTATGCCACAGGTTCAAAGTATCTTTCCCAAGCTCTGTTCCAAATCGTGAGATGGTAACTTACAGTACAGCATTCATTTCACCCAATATTTATGTGTGCTAGTATCTTCTATCAGCTAGGCAGTAGCCAGAAAGGCAGCTCACATATTTTTGAAACAGAGAATTAATGTTGGCTGATGATACCAGAAATATTCAGTGACAATTTTGCTTATACTCGTTAACTAATGAATCATTGAAGTTCCATATTGTGTGGAGTGTGTTGCTGACACATCTTTTGCTAGCTAAAGAAATATCATGCATCAAACGGCTGTGGTGTCAGTTCTGCGAGTTTATGTTTTCTCCAGAGTAAGCCAACTCCTCCAGCAGCCCAATGGCTCGGTAAAACTGAAAAGGTCAGGTCATTTCCGTCATTCAGACAACTATCAGAGACAACAGCGGCCTGAGTTGCAACACACACACACACACACACACACACACACACACTTGAGAAAAACATCTACAGAAGGATGCTTTTAATCTGAATGACTACAGCAGTCACACACACACAAATGCAGAGTTGTGATGTTTATTCCACACATTTCTTCCCACTCTAATGTCATAGTGCCATTTTCACCTCCTCAAGGGCTACGAGGATGATGCCACATTCCTTATGTGGAAATGAATCTGGAGTGGGAAAAATTACACTTCGCTTCTTTTCCTGCCAATAAAGCTTGTGCATTAATTAGTGAGTTATTTTAGGATTCAACACTCACACGGTTTTCAGATAAATGAGAGAATCCCCCTCAAATACTGAAGTACAGAAAACAACCCACTATAAAGGCAAAGGTTTATACTGATAACGGTTATATTGACAGCACTTTATATTGATAGCTTGAAGTGTTAAATAAGTGTAACAATTTACATTGATATCAGTGTTGTTATCCTTAAAAAACATTACAACCATATTAAAACACTTCTGTTAATTGAAATGAAGTTAAAATAAAACAAATATTACAGGAAAAACTTAGTAAACACATTAGAAATGTTGCCTTTAAGTTAAAACACTAAAATTACAAATTGAAATAAAAATAAAACTGCAGTATTTAGAAACAAACAAAAACGGCAAAAGCACAAACAATTACAAAAAATATTTACACAGTTTATTACAAACAATGAAAACATAAAAATAAAAGTGAATTCAAAACACTAATAAAAACTATAATAGATACTAAAAATGATGCTAAAATATCACTGCATTAATGATGTTAAAAGTATCACAGTACTACAATTATTGTATCATGGCTAAGGGGTGTTTTTGGACATGGACATAGACATAGACACACACAATAATAATAATAATAATGGATTATGATTATTATAAATTAATTTTTTAAATTTTTAATTAATTAAATTATGATTAATTATGTTTTCTGATAAAACTAATAAAACCTCTTATTAATAATAGCAACAACAAAAACAAACAAATTAATGAATGAATGAACTATGGCACACTATGGGTGTGCCTGTGTGTTTTTATTGGCAAGGAAGAACACAATTCTCTAGAATTTCTTAGTTTGCTCTAGTATAAAATTAACCACAGTGCTATTACTATTAATAGCCACAAATAAGTAAATAAATACATATTATTTATTACTGGCAAGGAAGTACAGAATATTCTAGAATTTCGGTGTATGCTCTAGTATAAAAATGAATCTCAAACACCTAAAGGATGAAAAATAAAAGTAGGTTTGAGAAACCCTTAGAATATATCCAAAGGAATATACTAGAGGCTGTAGAGGGAAAACTGTGTGATCAATACCAGTGAAAGGTGGCTATAACCCAGTATAAGAGCTCTGCAATGCCTCACCACTGCCCTATGGCCAGGTGAGGCAGGATATAAAACGTCTCTCTCATGCCTTCTCAAACTAGATTTATTTAGCTTTGGTAGGCACTTAATGTAGTTTACCCCCTCATAAAAGATCTGGAAACCGGCTATCTGTTTCCATTCCAGCAGTTTTTATGATGCTTTGAGTCAGGACTACTCAACTTTGGAAAAGCTCAAGGACCACAAAACAGCTTTCTTTTTAGACTTGCCAAACTTTCACAGTAATTCTTACAGTAGTACACTATGTATGACAAGACTTAAATCAGTGCAGCTGCTTCAGAATAAATGAAAAACATTTGCTATATGCTATATGTTTGGATGAGTATATTGAAGCCTATTTCCACCATGGGATAAAAAATGAAAAGTGAATTGCTGCATTTAATCTCATAATTCAGACTTTTTTCTTGCAACTGTGAATTATATATCTCATAATTTCACATTTTCTTCTCAGAATTGCAAGTTTATATCCCATAACTCAGAGTTCTGAGGAAAAAGTTAGAATCATGAGATATAATCTTTGCATTATATAAACTCGGAATAGCGAGAAATCTTTCTTCTTGCAATAATGAGGTTACATCTTGCAATTCTGTTTTATTTTTTTGTTTCAGCAGTAGAATAGCAAATTAAAAAGCTAATCGCAAATGTATATAATTAAATACAATTTATTTAATACTGATGTTTTTCTCTCAACTCTGAGTTTTTTTCTGCAAGATAATATTGTAATTTTATCGCTCATATCTCACCAATCTGAGTTTATATCTTGCAATTCTGAGGAAAAAGTTAGAATTGTGCGATACAAAGATTTGCAAGATATAAACTTGGAATAGCGAGAAATCTTTCTTCTTGCAATTCTGAGTTTACATTTTGCAATTCTGTTTTTTTTTTCTGCAACGGAATAAAAAATAAAAAGGTAATTGCAAATTTGTATCTCACCGTGCTGAAATTTTTCTCAGTTGTGATTTTCTGGGGTTTTTTTTCTGCAAGTTTATATTGTGACTTTATCGCAATTCAGAATGTATATGTCGCAAATCTGAGTTCATATCTTACAATTCTGACATCTTCTCTCAGAATTGTGAGATATAAATTAAAGTCCCCCAGTAGTCAAATATTTTATCCCTTAAAACTTATCTTTGATCATCAAAAGGACATATTTAAATGTTTTTTCTTGTGAAAATAATTTTCTCATGCCTTAAAATAGCTTGAATGTAACTCTACACCCTTGCCTCATTTACTATACGAGGATCTATGAATGTGCAAATTAGTCCCGCCTCCAGTCACACACCAGCCAGCGCCTTGCAGCCATTTGTGATTGTTAATTCGCGCCCGCGAGCATACGCATGTGAAGTGCAGATGCAGCTGCGGGAGAGGTGCTTCTGACTCCGGGCTACTTTTACACTGTTGCCACGGGTAGTGGCGTAACTTTGCTTTGAAAAGTGGTGGGGACACCGCGCAACTCGTTTTGCTAGTTTTTTATTTAATAACCTAATTTACTTGGGACCTTTCACCTTTTAAGACAAAAAAAAAAAAGATGGATTCATTATTTTTAATTAAAATGCACAACAACAATAAAATAGTATTCAATGACAAACTAGCTTACAAAAAGTTATTAACAAAAACGAATAAGATGAGGCACGGCCTACACGCTGTATTAGGCTATATAATGACTAATAAATTACAGAACATTTAGCAAACACTGAGGAATCAAAAAAAAAAAAAAAAGAGAGAGCCTCCATAGCATAAGGTATGGAAGTCCATTTCCGCCACTGAATTAAAAAAAAAAGGTAATTGCGACATTTTATCTCACAATTCTGACTTTTTTTTTCACAGAATTGTGAGATATAAACTCGCAATTGTGAGATATAAAGTCAGAATTGCCAGATATGAAGTCACAATTAAAAACTCGAAATTCTGACTTTTTTTCTCGCAATTGCGAATTTACATCTAGCAATTCTGACTTATTTTCTTGCAATTCTGACCTTTTTTCTCACTCGCAATTGCGAGTTTATAAATCCAATTTTGAGGGGGGAAAAAGACTGATATGTTCTCAGAATTGCGAGTTCATATCTCACAATTCTGACAAAAAAAGTCAGAATTGCGTGATATAAACTCGCAATTGCGAGAAAAAACGTCTGAATTGTGAGTTTATATCTCACAGTTCTGACTTTATTTCTCAGAATTGCGACTGTGTCTCGCAATTGCAAGCTTTTATTCACGCAATTCTGACTTTATTTCTCAGAATTGCCAGTTTATATCTCTCAATTATGACTTTTTAACTCTAAATTTAACTCGAAAAAACCTTGTCTGGTTTAAGAAGTGGTCTTTTACTTGACTTAAGCATGAAAACCATCAATATTCTCGTAATTTTTGCTGAGCGCACCTTCTGCAATTAATAGTAAATATAACCAAAACCGGTCATTTGAATTTTTATATGAAAAATAAAATAAATATAAGGAAAACTCGCCCACTCGATTTTGTAATATTCTTTAATTTTGTAGTACGTATGAAAATGTGGATTTCTATTAAAGTCACATCCATGTGGAGATGGCGAGTCAGTGTCGGCATTCGGTAACCTCATCTTTGCACCCGACACCGACTCAGAAAGCACTAGTTTATTAATAAATAATTCAAATGTCTTCTTTTCCCCCTGACACGTTCAGAATCACTTTGCCGGTGCTTTGAGGCAATTGCTTTATGCGCGAGCTTGAGCGCGGAATAGGCTCTAGCCTAATAGGTCTGCCTATAGCCTATATTGAAGTATGGCGTTATAAATTATATATTTAATAATTAATATATTATTATATTAATCAATTTAATATAACGTGCGACTAGTTGACTAGAAAAATCTTTAGTAGAGGGCAGGCCTATACTTAGCACAAGGAAGCTCTCCATTTTTAAAATAAAATGCTACAGCCTAATGACATTACGAAAAGTGCGACAGCTGCAAATCACATCGTTATTGCACTGCACGAGTTATGCATGCATATGGAGTCAAAACATTTTTTTATCACCCTAATTAGATTATGAAGAATGATTTGTTGATCTTGTTTTCCCTTTAATACATAGCCTACCTTCCGCAATATATTTTTCAATTACTTTCAAAAAGTGGTAGGGACAATATCGACCCTGGCAAAAAGTGGTGGGGACATGTCCCACCTGTCCCACCCACAGATTACGTCTATGGCCACGGGTTTTAATGCAAGTTAGCGGTTCTAAATTCACATTAAACCACAGCTTCATGGTTTTTTTTGCTCTAATTTGGTTTTGTGCTGGTATTGGTATATTTTGCATGCTAGTGATTGGAATCGATCCCTTGACGTGATTGGTTATTGGTTTGTGACGCAAACCGAGGGCTGTTTCAAACCACATTTCTGGGACTGCCTTTGGGAAACTACAGTTTTAAGGAGAAAATACACAGCAATGGTGTTGATTAATAGATTGGCACATGGTTCGCCTAAAAGCATATTAAAAACACCACATAGACAAATAAACAAAATAAAAAAACTTGATTTTCACTACAGGGGGACTTTAATATTGCGAGGAAAAAAGCCCAAATTTGTGAAATGAAAACATCACAATGACCTTTTTATTTATTTTTTATTCCGTCTCAGAAATGGGCTTCTATAGATGAGTCACATCCGAAAAGAGCAAACAGAGGGCAGTGAAAGGCAGCTCTGAAATTTCCAAGTATCTTCAGATTTCTTCTCCTTTAGCCACAGAGACTCATCAGGTCGGGGATGGGCACACACAAGCGTTTTTACCTACTGTGGCAGCTGCAGGATTTTGGCCTGTTCTTTCCGGCCGGGTAAAAAGCAGTGCTTGATATCAGCAAAAAGCTACAGGAGGGAGCTGAGCTGGATCTTTTTGCCTGTTAGAGCGGGATATCAGACGGAGGAACTGCACGCTCATCGTCTCTGAGCACTCCTCTGCAGTGCTGCTGAGCCCATTAGCAGCAGAGGAGCGTTCCTCCGCCTGACTTCAAAAGAGCAATGCTCAATATTGAGACGTTGGTGAGCAGAGAGAGATGGTGATGCGGTTGGTGTGAGATATTATCACACTGAACCGCTGATGATAATTAAACACAAGTCAATAAATCGGCTCCTGGTGTCGGCACGTCTACCTCAGGCGTGGTGCTCTGGAGCAGAAAGCTATTAAATGAGATTTCATAAGCCTTCTGTTGGATCTCCACTCATTACATGAATGAAGCAAGGACATGAAGAGGCTTATTTTAATGGCATGGCAACTGGGTAAAACTCATATACCGCAATTATACTTGCTCTATCACATCTGCCTGTGCTGCTGGGAAACTCATCAACATGCACAAATTACTACTGTGTCTGATTTTTTTATATCCACTATGCACCAATTATATGGTAATTATTCATATGTCTATAACCACAGCCAACACGCCATGATGACTCTCTGACAATGAACTGACAATAGATATAGATAGAAAAATAGATATCATAGATTAATTAGAGATAAACATGCAGATTTATTATTCGCTGATGACTGGGAAAATTCAATTATTATTATTATTATGAGAACCAAATATGAAATCACACGCATTAATTTTACCTGATAAATCCTGGGTCAACCATGTTGTGTCAAATGAGTGATTTTTAGCCAATTAGCTCACAGATCTAATTAAATATGCCAAACGACTAAAATTAAATAATTAAATAAAATGTGAAATACAAAACTGTTAACAAAAAACATTTAACAAAACATAACAAATTTGTAAATTTATTCATAAATATCTGTTGCATTTCATTTTAGCATTACATTTTAAATTTTTTACGATGACAAAATTGACTAATGGAATTAAACTCAAGCTAAAATGAAATACAAACAAATTATTATATGTCCATTGCATTTAATTTTAGCATTATTTTTACATTTTAATTTTTAAATGTAATGATAAGAATGACTCAAAGTTAAACTAATGCTGAAATGAAATACAATTCATAATTTTTTTAGGTGATTTAATAATAGTTCATTTAATAAATCATTTAGGTGTTTTAATAATTCATTCATTCATTCATTTAATGTTTTTTATGTTTTCATTAACTATTTAATTGTATAGTTAACAGTTTCTTTAAATATTTCTTTAGTTATTTAGTTTGAAATAATTTGGGGAAATAATCTGTTCATAATTAAAGTGGTAAAACCGCAAAGTATTAAATATTTATTAATATTCTAATCCCTAAATAAGCCCAATGGTAAAAGATCTTGTATTATACCAAAAGGCTGTAGGTTGAAGCATCACAAGGGTTCACTATACTAAGATCAGGTTGCTCAAGGGGGTTCATGTAATAAGTGTGCTAGTAAAAAATTATCAGCTTAAACACAAATTAGTAAATAGCAAAAGATACAAATCAATTACAAACACAAAGCCAATATGGATAACTGAAACATCAGGTTAGGCTTTTTGATTTAGGATTCTGGTTAGCAGTTTGATATTAGATAAGAGTACAAAACAGCAGGTCTCTGTGGCAAACTGGGTTAACAAAAACAGTTAACCTCTGTGTGTATGTTTCCTAATGGCATCACTGGCAGATAAACCAATTCCCTCCATTCTCCATCCATTGACAGCTGGTGGCCGAGACTCATACTGTGTGGTCCTGTCCTGGACAGTGGGGCATATCAGTAATAGAGGTCAGTTGTAGTTTTCACACATAATGTGTCCAGAAACCAGCTGTGACATGAAGCAATGAAATCCATTAGACAGCAGTTTGCTGACATAAACAGTTAATCGAGTCACTGGCATTGCGACTTTAGAGCCCATTTCAACCAGCAAATAAATGCCCAAGAATTCTGACCACAGCCGTCAGTTATGGTGGATGCGATGAGATTGCACATTTTGGTTATTTATAGTATAATAATAATATAATATAACAATTTTCTTTTTAAACAAACAAACAAATAAATACTTCTGTATTATCATACATCTGTTATACATACTGTATATAATTTATGTAATACTATTATTTTTATTTGTTATAAAATGTATTATAATATATATTATATTTTACTATTATATGTAATCATATATTTTATTATAGTTAATATTGTTAAGAATTTACACAATTTTTATTCATTACACACACACACACACATTGTATATATATATATATATATATATATATATATATATATATATATTTTTTTTTATTTTTTTTTTTTTTATTTTTTTACAGCTATTTTAGGGTCTGCTGCTTACCGCCATCGGTTGTCATCAGTGTTATTTTAGTATTATTTACATACTATAATTTATTTATTATTAGTATTTAGTCATATTTTGAATGAGCTTTTATTTTTATATTTTCAGTTTTCTTTTTCTTTTCTTCTTTTTTTTTTAGATAATTTCCAGTCATTTTTCTATATGCTTTTGTAATTTTTAAAACAAATATTCATTTTAGTTTTAGTTTAGTTCCGTTTTTTTTAAATTAGTGATATAATAAAATGCTTCAACTTCAGCTAATTTTTGTTTTAAGCATTTCATATTTATATATTTTCATTTATATTACATATATTGCATGAAAAGACAAATACATAATATTTGAACAGATTAATATTGCATTTCAAATGTATGTATATACTGTAAATGTAACAATGTAAATGTTATAATTAAAACTATCCATCCATCCATCCATCCATCCATCTACCCATCTATATATCTATCTATCTATCTATCTATCTATCTATCTATCTATGAATCTTATGAATGGGTCCCTGGGTCTGTAAAAGCTGAAAACTCATTTTTGTTACTCTTCACTAATTATAATCAAAAATCAGTAACAGGTCATATTAAAAGATGTGTCCATGACCTAATTAATATTCATGAGCTAAGCCTTTTCCATTTAGTGCAATCACACCAAGCCTGTGCAGCCCGACTGCTTCCACTACTTTTTAAAACAGTGAACTGAAGCCTGTGATTCTGACTGACGCTGCATTTGTTGAGTCAATCTCAACTTATCAGCAGTTATTCAAGCGGTCTCCTCCCGCCATCCCTGCTCGCAGCCTCCATCTCCAGGCCTGCGGTGTGGAGCCACTTCAGCCGAGCTCAAGGCAATCATTTCTAGTCGGAGTGAGAGTTTCTCTCCGCTGGAGTCGTCAGGGGCCAGGTACTGGATAGAGCAGACATTACAGCCTGTGACAGCAAGCGCTCAGCCATTACTAACCCACAGACAGGAGAGCCGAGAGCGCGCAGGTTATTCCAGGATAGAGGGAGGAGAAGGACCTGAGAGATGAGCTTGTGGGCAGGGCTGGATCTGTGGCAGATCTGCCTCACCACATATATATATATATATATATATAAAATGGGAATAAATAATGAAAAATAACAATACAAGAACCTAATAATATTATTAATATTAACACTTTAGTATTCTCACTATTAACTTGCTTATTAGCATGCCTATTATTAACATATTAGCTGCTTATTAGTACTTATAAAGCACATATTTTGCATGACCATATTCTACATCCCTAATCCTACCCAATACCTAAACTTAACAAATACCTTACTGACTATTAATTTTAAAGGAGTTTATTGAGACAAAAGTCGTAGTTAATGGTTTGTTAAAGGGATAGTTCACCCATTAATTATTCACCCTTGTGTTGTTCCAAACCCGTAAGACCTTCGTTCATCATTTAGGAGAGTATCCACTTAACGTAAATGGTGTATGCTGTTCTGTGTCAGCTGGATGTGGAACACAGTCATAAAAACTCAAATAACAGAGAGCTAGGAGGTGAAAAGAAAAGATAAGAGCGTGCATACAGGTCAGTGCGGTCTCTCTGCGTGAGACAGGTGGGAGATTATGTTTTGTTGTGGTTACCTTGAGGTCGTGCTGGCGGGCTTCCTGCATGTCCTGTATAGCGCAGCAGTGGGCTTCCTGCAGCCGCTGCTCCCTGCGCTGATGCTCCAGCTCCATTTCCTGCAGCTGCTGTCCCAGGTGCTCTCGCTCCTGACTGAACTGTGCCTGCAGCTGCTGCAGGGAATGCTGGGATTGGGAAAGCTGCATCTCCAGGCTCTGTTTCAGCAAGGAAATCTGCACAAAGGAAGTAGGAGACACTGGTTGATAAATGAAACAACTCTGCAGGTAAAAGAAAGCAAATTAAATTCTCCCTTCAAAAACAGCAAAACAACGGCAATACTGTACAAAACCAACAATGAACCATTAACTTTAAACAAACCTTATTCAGGGTTTAACGCAAGTTAAGCTCAACCAAATTTGAGAAATAATATTGATATTCCACTTGTCCTTCAATAAAGTAAAGTCAAATAAAGTAAAATAAAATAAAGTATGGCAAGTGAATGAGGTAAAACTGTAAATGTTAAAATATAATTGAAAAAAAAACATGAAAAACAATTAAAAGCAAGTTTATTATCATTAACTAAAACTTAAAAAAAGGAAACTTAAATTATTGAAATAAAGATTAAATGAAATATTATATATTAATATATAAAATTAGATGGAAAAACTAAACAAAAATTAGAGATGAGAAATTAGAGGTTTAAGTTGAAGCACTAAAATTACTAACTGTAAATAAATAAACCTAAAACTAAACTTAAAAAAAAAATTAAAATAAAGGAAGTAAAAATATAAAAACAAAAGCTAATTCCAAAAGCTAAAACAACTGTAAAAATGATTTACAGTAACAACAATTTAAACAGATTTAAAGCCAGGAAAATGAATGTAAATAAAGGGCTTTTTATAAAATTGTAAGCTTTACATTTATACATAATCCTCCAAACACTGGCCCCATTCACTTCCATTGTACGTTGTCTCAGTGGACAGTAATTTTTTCTTTCTTTCTAAGAAAATGAGGGATGCATCTTAATTATTTCTGTGGTAATCAACATTATGCTACATTTTCGGTCGATTAAGCTTAGCGTATATTGTACCCTGAATATTCCTTTAAGTATGAGCAATAGTAATCGTGATGCTTCCTTTTGCAAGCACCACTAATTAGCTAAACTGTGTAAAACATGCTCCTTATAGAGACTACAAGATGAGATAAATCTTCATTCATTTTCACGGTCACAGCATTTCTATTTTCTATATTCCACAAACTGTTAGCAGGCTTGCGAGTGCACTGCAAACACACATTGGCTCTAGTCTTCCTCTGTGAATAGAGCCGGGAGTTGAGTATGTGGGTGCGAATGTGTGTCTAGCAGCCATGTCTACAAGGACTGAATCTCAGTCTGGGACGAGGTGAGAAGTCAGACGTCGGAGCCAGATACGCTCTCCTCACACCAATCAATATGTTAGAACTGGAGGTTTCAGTGGCTTCGGCCCACTCGTCGGCCTGCTGGCCTCATTAGAGGAGTCGCGCATGACTGGAGGGTGACAGGGAGAGAGTTTTTCCGTGTCGTACCCGCCAACAACTTGAGACTTGCGAAGGCAATAAAACGATGCTGCGCTTGTCGGCGCATCAGCGAATAATTTCATTTTCAAGCCAGCTGGATGTGGTTCCAATATGCCCAGGATATCACTGCTCATATCCCAGCCGCTGCGCCGCTGACGCTAACAAAAAGATGAACGCAAGTCGTCATGTTAAAACTAGATTTTTACATTTGAGGATATTGGGAAAAGAGCTTGCTAGTGCAAAACTTGAAGTCATAACTTTAGTCGTCAAAAAAAACCTACACCAGGTCGCTATGATATTTTAGTGCTGAATCATGTTAAGGGCCCCCAGGGGCCCCCAAAACAGGACATTTCTACATTGCCTCAAATGAAAAGAGCTTTTAGAAGGTCTGGTCTCGAGATCTGAGCCTTCTGTCCTCTTTGCAATAAGTTTTTTTATTTTATTTAAATTTTTTGGCCCAACCAGGCAAACCATGAAGGGGACAAAAATAGGCGAAAATATGGCATTAAAGCATATAATTTCTAATTTATATTTTTGTTTTAATATTTTTAGTTTTATTTTTGCATTTAAACTTATTAAAATTTAAACATTTAAAAAACTGTTATTTCAATTGGTTTAAAATATAATACATTTAATATAATATAATGCAGTATTTATTTTTGGCCCACGACCCTCAAGTACAATAAGTTTGCCTCTTTGTCTTAAACTTTGCGCACATCTGGTCTAACAGTTGAAAACTCAACATGAAATGAAAATTTACCTTATTTTCTAAATGTTTTCTTATTGTGCATTGTTTTAATCTCATTGTTTAACATTTCTCTTGACCACATATTTATGTCAAAATTTTATAGCACAATCTTCCAATGAAACGACAGACTTCTCTCTGGTGGCGCAAACAAAATAAAATAAAACCTAAATAGTAGTAATACATATGAATAAAAAAAGACAAAAGCACACAACAAAATTGCTAAAAATTGGCCATAAACTCACATTTAGACCTGCTAAATACAAAACTGAACTGAAACTACACCTTTTACTCAAACAATTTTAAAAGTTTCACTTTTACAAAGAAAAATTACACATTGAATTAAATGTGACATTTTGAAGTACAAAGACTGAAACTGTATTTTCTTGTAAAAAAAATACCTTACTATTCTTCACTCAAACAAAACTAAAAAAAAAAACTTTAATAGTGTTTTTTTTATTCGCTTAAACTCCACCCCTTTCTTACAATCAACCTCAAGCTTTTATTCAGATATTCCTCCATCTATTCAAAAACTGATGAAAAAACAAATCTCAGTTTATATTACTTTATTTCCTTGGATTGTAAGTCACGGTATGTAAGAATAGATTTGTCGCTACTTCTATTTCATTGTGATTCTCAGCAAGCACCACTAAATATAATGTGAACAGATACAAGCAGTGCGTGGAGGTCTGGTGCTCCACTCTGATGCATGTAGTGCACTAGAGAGTGCTGATGGGTGAGGCTGAGGACGTCTCTGCAGTGGCTGTAATCGCTTCTCCAATCAGCTCTACAGATCCTGCCACTGCAGTAAGACTTGCTCTGACACATTTAGAGCTCTGAGAAAGAAAGAGGTCTCGGTTGCCTGCCGAACACTCAATACACATATACAAGTAAATAAAACAACAAAGTTTATGATGATGAAAGCAGACAAATTATGTAATGAAGCTGAAAATTACAAAAGGGGTAACGTGCTGCAAGCAATAATCACCTGACCAAATAAGTGTGTTTTTAAATTGGCAAAATACAGCTGGTAAAATAAACTACATCTGAGTGAGTTGAATCCATTTGTATTGTATAATTATTTTTAGTGGAAAAAATAACTGAATTTGAGACTCAAAGTAGCCATTTTTCCAGCCTTGACCCCACAGGTACAGATGCCATAAATCTATTTAAATTAAAACCACAAAAAAAGACATTTGTGTAACATTTGGATGCATAAAAGACACACACACACACACACCTGAGGTGTGTGAAACAATGTCTCCTGCGATCTGCAATAAAAAAAAGTATGCAAACTAATTTGGCACAAATCACTTGTTCACAGCAAAAAATAGCATTTCTAATATAAAAATTGACAGCAAGCCAAGTACCACACTCCCACTCTGGAGAAGAGAGCCAGTTGACATGAGAGAAAAAAAGTAAGTTAATTTCCATATAAATAATTGAAATACACAATATTGTAACTCGTTACATTTCCCCAAAAGTGATCAGCAATGACAGATTAAAATGTAATTAAAATAAATATATTTTTTTAAAGTGCTCCACTCTGATGCATGTAGTGCACTAGAGAGTGCTGATGGGTGAGGCTGAGGACGTCTCTGCAAAGACACACACACACACACACACCTGAGGTGTGTGAAACAATGTCTCCTGCGATCTGCAATAAAAAAAAGTATGCAAACTAATTTGGCACAAATCACTTGTTCACAGCAAAAAATAGCATTTCTAATATAAAAATTGACAGCAAGCCAAGTACCACACTCCCACTCTGGAGAAGAGAGCCAGTTGACATGAGAGAAAAAAAGTAAGTTAATTTCCATATAAATAATTGAAATACACAATATTGTAACTCGTTACATTTCCCCAAAAGTGATCAGCAATGACAGATTAAAATGTAATTAAAATAAATATATTTTTTTAATAAATAAAAATAAAATGAGTAATATGAATATAATGATAAATAAAATATAGATTAAAATTAAATAAAAATAATACAATTAAAAATAATAATAATTGTGAACAGGAATGTTGTCATAATAAAAGACATGGACTAACATGAAACATTAATTTCAATAGAAATGGTGCTTGTCAATATAAAGCTTACTACCATATTGCTAAGATGCTGTTGTGATGTTTCTATGTGGTTGCTATGGTGTTCTGTTCTTGGCTCTCTGATATTCTCATCTCTAGTGATGCAAAAACCACAAGATCGAATGCTTAGCAATGTAATAGCATACCTCTTCTCAATACACCTCATGATTTGATGCATTAATAACATGCATTTCTTAAACGGTGCTGGAAGAGTTCCCTTTCGATACTACACTCGTACTGCATCTTGCTAGACGCATATGGGAAAAAGTCTTTTTTCTCCTGAACTGAAGACTTTTTTCATTCACGCAGTGAAACTGCACGGCCATTGGTTCGAGCAGTGTATTAAAAACGAACCAATGGCTAGGCAGCGGAGCTGCACGAGCCTATGGCGACGAAGCCCGCCAAAGCCTGCCAAAGCCCGCCAGAATGGGCAGGGCATCTGGCTATATAAGCGGACGTTCGCCACAGGATTCTCAGATTTCTTCTCCTTCAGCGACGACTCTACGTCTCTACGCTGATCCGAAGCCACTCGCCGTTGACACGCATTTGCAGCTGGAATCGGGACCTCTCAGCACGGCTGACCTGCTTCTCCGCCGCTTCAGCGACGCAGCAGTTCCGGTCCATTTTCCCTGCCACCATCCGGCAATACTAAAAGAGCTACTAAAAGAGCTTGGCGTTGTTGCAAATGCCATGGTTAATACTGCGGTTTGTGCGGGTCTCCCCTGCACGCCAATGATGGCCACATGGAGTGCGTTTCCTGCTTGGGGAAATCCCATGCGGAAGCTACGCTCACGGGAGCTATTTGTTCCCATTGTGAGAACTTCAGTCTCGCCTCTCTCCACTCACGGATCGCTTTCTTTTCAGAGAGCGACTCCGCCCCTCGCGCTCTCCCGTTTTCTTCCACCCAGAGACCTGTGAGGAAAAAACATTGGGGCAGAGGACTAGAGCGACCGGTTGCAAATAAGTCCACATCGGCCCAGATCCCGCGTGCCTTGTTCTCACCCCAGAGAGAGTATTCTCCCATCCTTTTCTCCCAGTCTGATCAGCGTCCCTCTGCTGGTGCGAACGACCTGATCTCATTTGGGGGAAGTGAGGACGAGCTGCTTGATGACAGCATGTCATTGGCAGCATCGGATGCAGAGGAGCTGTTAGGCTCGGTGACTGACCCCACCCCTTCACCATCTTCCGCGCCCAGCACCACCAAAGATGGGATGGATGCCAAGCTTCTCCGTATCCTCTCCAAAGCGGTTGAAGAGCTGGGTTTAGAGTGGTCTCCGCCAGAGGAGCCCTCCCTCGGCCGTCTGGATGAGTGGTTCCCGGAGTTCCATGACGAGCTCACCAGATCGTGGCGCGCTCCTTTCTCTGCCCGCCTCTGTACTGCTTCTTCATCTGCCCTCACTTCCATCGACGGCACTGTAGAAAAAGGTACGATAAGCCACCTCCCCTAGATGAACCTCTGCCCGCCCACAGCCATCGGCTGGAGAGCAATGGCCACTCACCCGTCCAAGCCGTGTAGGACCACTTCAGCTCTCGCTGTATGCGCCTACACTTCAGCTGGAGAGGCGGCTTCGGCGCTACATTCAATGGCGGTCCTCCAGGTCTTTCAGGCCAAGATCCTTGCATCCTCCGATGAGTCTGGCCTGGAACCCACGACCCTCAGGGAGCTGAGGAGCTCAACCGACCTGGCTCTGCGCGCCACCAAGACAACCGCTAAGGCGATCGGGAGATCGATGGCCAGCCTTGTGGTGCTCGAGCACCATTTGTGGCTGAAGCTAACAGAGATCAAGGACGCGGTTAAGGTCCCCTTCCTCGATGCTCCAGTCTTTCCCAAAGGTCTCTTCGGCCCGGCGGTCGAAGGATTCGCCGAGCGCTTCACGGAGGCACAGAAATCGTCCCAAACTATGTGACATTTCCTGCCTAAGCGCTACAGCTCTGCTGCTGCCTCTGCTCGCCCTAAGTCTGAGCCGACTCAGCACCCCATGAAGCCAGCACCTGCCGCCCCCGCCTGTTCAGCCCGCTAAGGTGCAGCAGCCGCGGGGACGCTCTCGCTCGGCCAAACGCTACCCACTTCCTAAGCGCCAGGGACCCCGACCCAAGATTGCGTTGGACCCGGCGCCTCAGGCGTCATCCTGATCTGTGAGACAGGAAGAGGACGGGGTTAGGTCTTGTTATGGATGGACCGCCCCTCAAGCAGCCTCTCTTAGACTTCTTGACACCCCGTTCAACTCCGGGTGCAGAGGGAAATGTGTTTTTTGCAAACAACGGGTCCGTTTATGCACCCAAGCATTCAGCCGCTGTAATAGCAGGAAAAATAAAACACAAACATTTTCAAAAAGAGAGCAAACTTCCTCTTCCATTACTCACAAGCGCTCAGAGATGATGAATCTGCTGGCAAAAGGAGCCGTGGAAATTGTTCCTCCAGCCCAGAGCGAGTCAGGCTTCTACAGCAGTTCCCCAAAAAAGATGGTGGCCTCCGGCCCATCCTCGATCTCAGACACTGAATCACGCTCTCATGAAAAGGTCGTTCAGGATGATTACACTGAAACAGATCCTTGCGCAAATTCTTAAAAAAAAACTTTAGTGCTGGTTGAAACCACGGGTTCCATCCCACGCGTGGCGTCATGGACGCCTGCAGATCAGGTGAGTCAGGCCTGTGTAAGGGAACAAAAACGCAAGGTTCTCCTGGTGGCCCCTCTTCGGATGAACTAGCTGTGGCTATCAGAGCTAACTCAGCTGTTGATACCGGCCCCTTAGCCTGTTCCGCTGAGACAGGATCTCCTCTCTCAAGCGAACGGGACAATATGGCATCCTCGGCCTGACCTATGGGCCCTGCACCTCTGATTCCAGGCACGGTTTCCATCCCATGCATGGCATCACGGACACCTGCAGATCAGGGTGAGTCAGGCCTGTGTAACAGCCCTGGCCCCCTAGAAGAACTCCCGCTGGATGGAACAGGGCGTCGCCACGGGGATGGTTTGCAGAAGGACAGTTGTCACGACAGACACCTCCAACTCAGGTTGGGGGGCGCTATGCGAGGGCATACCGCCTTTCGGCCATTGGTCGAAGGCGGAAAAAAGCTTCTACATCAACTGTCTGGAAATGCTAGCAGTATGTCGAGCCTGTCAGTTCATCCTGCCAGTCCTAAAAGGACACCATGTGCTAATTTGATTGGACAACATGTCTGTGGTGACTACATAAATCGCCAGGGAGGCCTCTCCTCGAAGCGTCTCTTCACTCTGGTACAGCGCTTCCTGGAATGGGCTCAACTCAACCTACGCTCGCTGAGAGCAGCGCATAAACCAAGCAAATTGAACCAAGGAGCGGACAATGCTATCAAGGAGCAATGTCCCCTCAGGAGAGTGGACACTCCATCTGCAGACGGTTCTGGAGAGATCTTCTGGGAGATCTTCGGTGAGGCCGAGGTGGACCACTTCGCCTCAGAAGACAACTCTCACTGCCCAATTTATTTCTCAAAGACCAGGGACGTGTTGGCTCACGATTGGCCCAACCTCCTTCTTTATGCTTTTCCCCCCGATCGCTCTGATCCCACAGGTAATCAGGCGATTAAGGGAACAAAAACACAAGGTTCTCCTGGTGGCCCTCCTTTGGATGAACCAGCTCAGCTCAGCTGTTGATACTGGCCTCTTGGCCTGTTCCGCTGAGACAGGATCTCCTCTCTCAAGCGAACGGGACAATATGGCATCCTCGCCCCGACCTATGGGCCCTGCACCTCTGGCTGCTCGACGGGAGCCTTCGAGCCTCCCAGAGCGATATAGGTGGTCAGAACAACTCTTTGTCAGCTTCGGTAACTGCACCAAAGGGTTTCCGGTAGGTGGTCAGAACAACTCTTTGTCAGCTTCGGTAACTGCACCAAAGGGTTTCCGGTAACGAAGTAAAGACTCTCTAGATGGATAGTAGACTCCATCTCTCTAGTGTACTCTTCTTTGGGCCTTCAATGCCCCATTGGAGTACGGGCCCACTCGACTAGAGGCATCGCCTCGTCTTGGGCATGGTCCAGTGGTGTGTCCATAGCGGATATTTGTGAGGCAGCCGGCTGGGCCTCACCGTCCCCATTCACAAGGTTTTTTAACCTGGAAGTCCCGGCCTTGCTGGCCAGGGTCCTTTCCGCTTGAAGTGACATGCGCTGCGTAAACCGATCTGGCAGAGAGCCCTTGGTCGTATCACGCTCAATCTCTCTGGCATTAGTTCACCTGTTAGCTCTCGACCCCTGGCTGTCGAAGTTACAGGAGTACTCTGGAATGATTAACCAGGCAGAGTGTGACCTCAGGAAGCTCAGCCCGTCTTAGCCTTGGGTTGTTGTTAACTTCTCTATGGGCATTGGTTGCTTATGGAAGTTTGATACTTTCAGTCGTTCCAATATATTAGCATGGCGTGACTGTACTGTGTTCCCATATGCGTCTAGCAAGACGCAGTACGAGTGTAGTACTGAAAGGGAATGTATTCGGTTACTAATGTAACCTCGGTTCCCTGAGATACGGGAACGAGTACTGCCTTGCTAGCCGTGCTATGTAGCTGCACAACTCAGTTGTCGCTTCAGTCGAAGTAACCTGAGAATCCTGGGGTGAACACCCACTTATATAACCAGATGCCCTGCCCATTCTTGCCGGCTTTGGCGGGCTTCGTCGCCATAGGCTCGTGCAGCTCCGCTGCCTAGCCATTGGTTCGTTTTTAATACACTGCACGAACCAATGGCCATGCAGTTTCACTGCGTGAAAGAAAAAAGGCTTCAGTTCAGGAGAAAAAAGGCTTTTTCCCATATGTGTCTAGCAAGACGCAGTACTTGTTCCCGTATCTCAGGGAACCGAGGTTACGTTAGTAACCAAGTACGTTATGCTCTGTCATGAGAAAAAAACGTTAGCATTGCTTGCTGAGGTCCCTTGGGGTTTTAAGTGGATTTTGAATAGGAACTTGCATACGGTCTCAAACAGAGAATCTGAAATGCTTCCACCACTGTGTCATTTTTCAGTCTGTTTTCTTTTTTCCATCTGTAATATTCTTTTTCACTACTCTAGACAAAGACAAGTAGACCATGGCAAAATAATTAGCTATAAAACAAAGTCCAGACACCAGGAGGTGACTGAATGGAGCTAATGACTATACTGAAGCAAGGCTGAACTGCTGGCTTTTGTCATAATCTTGTGATTAAAGCTGAAAATGATCATTATAGGCATCTAGAGAATTTCTGATTGGTGAGTGTATCACATGACCCGCAGTTTAAAAGCAAATCAACTGAATTGTAAGTTACAATGTGTCTTTGATTATAGCCACCACAAACCTGAAATCATATGAGATAGATTAAATAATGTAATATCAGCAATACAAATTGCGGTGGTACACATTGTACTAGTCGTAGAAATGATTACTGACTAGGATAAATCCCAAATTGCATATTATTCATCCAATATTATATGCAAGATTGGGTTTACTGCATACCCTTTGAAAGTCCAATGACAATAGTCAGAAGTACGTGTTTGGTATACTAACTCCATTGGCTTTTCAAAAAAGTGGATGTTCAATTAATGCACTGATCATTTTTGAAAATAACTTGCACAATTCATTCACCATGGCCATATCATGTACAAAACCCAATCCTCTACTTCCATCTGAAATAACTGAGACCTTCATGAATGAAAAAGCAGTTCTAAATGAGTTTGGTAAAACAACTTTTGGTTTCAGGGTCATACTTTTTTTTTTAGAATAAATCAAATCATGCACTGCTGTAAATAGTTGAAAAGCTGAATATGATTTTGTATTGTTTTTGGGCCTGATTTGATTACAGAAAACTGTGTGTGGTTGCTGTCTGTACAGTATAAATGCAATAGTAACAAAGTCAGCAGACATGAGGGTTCAGCATATGAAAAATGCACAGAGGGGAACCCAAGGATACATCTGCAATATCTGGTAATATTAAAGTGAGGATGAGCGGTGGATTTTCAACTACTGTTGTATTTGACTGATGCTTTTATCCGTTAAAAGAGTGTCTTTGGGGTTTGCAGTTTATTAAATCATGTATTCCCTATATTGACTTGTTTGTCTGGCTTACTGTGGGTTTACATGTAGTCTTTTGCTACTGTTAAGATGAACTGTGCAATTTCTCTGCCACAGGCTTCAACAAACAGAAATGCAAAAAATAATGTGAGGTTTTCTGAACAATCCTCCCACCTGCCATTGGTCACATAAACACATAGCACCGACACGGATTTAAATAATCGGTCAGTGTTGCTGTGTTGGTCAGGGCAGGATGCTCAACCAATTGGAGGTTTGCTTGTTACCCTTGCTTAAAAGTACACTACCGTTCAAAAGTTTGGGCTCGGTAAGATTTTGTATTGTTTTTGATGTCTCTTACACTCACCAAGGCTGCATTTGATTGAAATAATATTACAAAATTTAAAACAACTTGTTTATACTTTGATATATTTTAAAATGTAATTTTGTCATTTATAACTACATATAATAATTAAGCAGAATTTTCAGCAGCTCATTTAGAAACCTCCTTTAGTAATCATTTAGAAATCGTTCTAATATGCTGATTTGTATTATTATCAGTGTTGAAAAAAATTGTGCTCCTTAATATTTTTGTGCAAAAGGAAATGTTTTGTAACATTATAAAAGTCACTTTAAAAAAGTGACAAATACTGTCACTTTTGATAAATATAATGTATTTGCTGAATAAAGCATGAATTTATTATTATTATTTTTTAAAATATATATACTAGCCCCAAAACTTTTGAATAGTAGTGTATTTATTTTCTGTACTTTGAAGAAGTATGCAAACTGTGATTCTGGGGGCCCAATTGTGCCATTCAATAATAATTTGCAATATTCATAAAAAGTTGAGAAAAATCAACAAGAAAATGCCTAAATGTGGATGTATATATAAAATGAATGAACGATGACATAACTGAATTGTGATGATAAATTAAGATGATATACAGTATATTGATAAAATCATATTGAAAGCAAAGTGTTGCCTCTGGATTCAATCAATTAAAAAAAAACATAGACAATAAAAAAGTACTAAAACTGAAAATGCAATTATTAAGCACACATTAAAATACAAATCCAATTTTATCTAATTTTGACATTTTTGCTTTGTGCTTTTTGTAGAGCTGTATTTAATTATTCACATGAATAAAATGAATTGCTCTCAACTAATTAACCGATTTCACAGCACCAATCAGACCCCCACAGGATGGTCTCAACATAAGAACTGTTTGCAGTGTTAGTACAGTAGTTGCATGAATGTGTTTCTGACCTGCTCTAGAAGGTCCTCCACCTTCCTCTGCCAGCTCTCTCTGGCAGAGCACATCTCCTGATCTTTATTCTGTGCCAGCTGCGTGAGCGCTGACCTTTTATTCTCCTCATGCTCTTCACGCAGCTCCTCACGCAGTTTCTTACACTCTTGCCTGTGGACACACACACAAAGACACAAAATAATGATCGTACTGTTTTGTGCTTATACATAAACTACATTTTTGCCGAGACCTTTTGACACAAATCCGATAAAAACAAGACACAATTGGTTTCTGCAGTTGCACACATTTAAATATTAAAATACATGAATACTGGGTCAGTGGTCCGTTGATCATTAATGGCTGCTAAATGAGCCGCAGATATTTTAATGCACCTGCATTTCTCTGCTCCACAGCAGTGGAGGTCACAGAAGAGGTTAACTGACACATTATGAGGTGTAATTGCAGGACGTCATGAGAGTGCGGCGCAGGGCTTAAATTCATGATTATAAAGTCTTGCATGAATGTGTTTCTGACCTGCTCTAGAAGGTCCTCCACCTTCCTCTGCCAGCTCTCTCTGGCAGAGCACATCTCCTGATCTTTATTCTGTGCCAGCTGCGTGAGCGCTGACCTTTTATTCTCCTCATGCTCTTCACGCAGCTCCTCACGCAGTTTCTTACACTCTTGCCTGTGGACAACACAAAGACACAAAATAATGATCGTACTGTTTTGTGCTTATACATAAACTACATTTTTGCCGAGACCTTTTGACACAAATCCGATAAAAACAAGACACAATTGGTTTCTGCAGCTGCACACATATAAATATTAAAATACATGAATACTGGGTCAGTGGTCCGTTGATCATTAATGGCTGCTAAATGAGCCGCAGATATTTTAATGCACCTGCATTTCTCTGCTCCACAGCAGTGGAGGTCACAGAAGAGGTTAACTGACACATTATGAGGTGTAATTGCAGGACGTCATGAGAGTGCGGCGCAGGGCTTAAATTCATGATTATAAAGTCTGTGCTGCAGACTGTTCTAAAAGTGCCCAAATAGCTGTCAGTGCGGAGTACCTCACACACTTGGACACACTGCGAAACCTTTTAAAGGTGTGAAATTCGTCTTAATTGCTGCTTAAGAGGAAATGGAAGCTGTAATGAGAGTTGTGTACCTTGAAAGCCGCCGGATTTAAAAAAATAAATAAAAATACACATGCTGATCTATCTGTTCGTTTATGATGGCAAAAATCTCTAATTGATAATACACTGCAGAAGAGCATTTATTTACTAATTTATTTACTATATAAATACTACTATACTATCTTATCCCTTATCTCTCTCACACACACACACACATACATATATATATATATATATATATATATATATACTGTATATACAGTATATATATATATATATATATATATATATATATATGTGTGTGTGTGTGTGTGTGAGAGAGATAAGGGATGTTTTAATGCACCTGCATTTCTCTGCTCCACAGCAGTGGAGGTCACAGAAGAGGTTAACTGACACATTATGAGGTGTAATTGCAGGACGTCATGAGAGTGCGGCGCAGGGCTTAAATTCATGATTATAAAGTCTGTGCTGCAGACTGTTCTAAAAGTGCCCAAATAGCTGTCAGTGCGGAGTACCTCACACACTTGGACACACTGCGAAACCTTTTAAAGGTGTGAAATTCGTCTTAATTGCTGCTTAAGAGGAAATGGAAGCTGTAATGAGAGTTGTGCACCTTGAAAGCCGCCGGATTTAAAAAAATAAATAAAAATACACATGCTGATCTATCTGTTCGTTTATGATGGCAAAAATCTCTAATTGATAATACACTGCAGAAGAGCATTTATTTACTAATTTATTTACTATATAAATACTACTATACTATCCCTTATCTCTCTCACACACACACACACACACACACACACATACATATATATATATATATATATATATATATATACTGTAT
>NW_015505519.1:4095-12169 GCF_001515645.1 Sinocyclocheilus grahami | reverse complement strand
TTTTTACAGCGAGAGGGCTCTTGGATATATATATAGAGAGAGAGAGAGAGAGAGAGAGAGAGAGAGAGAGAGAGAGAGAGAGGAACATTAACAATGTAAATATAAATTACAAATTTATATAACTGCAAAAATAATACTTTTAAATTTAACAAAATTTTCATCACATTTTTACCTTCATAATTGTAAACGGTCCTCTAGTGTGAGAAACATAACATAACATATAACATAACATAATATAGTGAAAAATATTTAATGAAATTCAGTATAAAATAGTTATAGATGAAATATAGCAGTCAGGATGAACAATGTAAATATAAATGACATTCATAGGAATTTAAATGGGAAAATGCATATATTTGAAAATGTATTTTAAATCACATTTTTGTCTGCACTACTTCAGTGCAGGAAATGCATTTGTGCCTGCCCTCATAGAAAATAATGTGTTCGAATTTTTAAGATGTGGCGCAACGCTGCGCTTCTCGTCCAGTGCGCGCCCGCCTGAAACGCTGTTTTTTTTTCACTTCCGAAAGCAGATGATGTCAGGAAACAGTGGTTGCAATTTACTTTTTAACTCTGTTCCTGAGCATTATAACCCCAATTTGCTATTGTGTGCTGTGCATTTTACTGAGGACAGCTTCCACATCACGAGTGAGAAGTGCCGGATTCCCAAAAGCTTTTGTTTAAAGACGGAGCAAGGGGGCGTGGCAGTACTGAAACACCGTCTAAGCTGTTCGCCAATCACAACGCACTGGGACAGCTAACCAATCACATCACATTTAGTTTTTCGGAAGGCGGACCTTCATCAAAGCCGGAACTAATTGGGCCGTTTGTGCCAGCCTGGGGAGAAAGGTATTGTAATGATGTAAATTATATGAAAAATAATGAATTTTTTCGAACCACCAAGCATGAGAGCATGTTCTAGTACACCCCCAAAACAAAATCAAGACTTTGTAAAAGAGCATAATAGGACCCCTTTAAACAATTAAATAAACTGCAGAACGTTGTGTTTTCTAATACACGAACGAATTGCATGTATTCTGACAGTGCTGCATGAGCTCGCGGTGCCAGGGTTCAAAGTCCAAAGCACGAGGAAAATCTGAGCTGAAATAGTGTTATTTGTAAGTTGCTTAGTAACATTTTTATGAATTGAATTTTATGAAAGCATGTGACAACGCGTCACGTGCAACAAACGTCTTCCCAAATTCGTAATGAGAATCATTTATAAATCTACTGTTGTCAGCAAAAAGAAGCACTGATGTCTGCGGGTTTCTGCCAAAATAAAAGCAAGAACTCCATCAACATTAATAAATGTTATTATTGTAATTTTAATGTTGTTCTGTAAAATAAAATAAAAAAACAATAATAGGGATAATAATTACAACAGCTCTATTATTACATTTATTATAGCATTCAGTGTTCAGACTGGGATCTGTAATATTTTCTAATGTTTTAAAAGAAGTCTCTTCTTCTCAGCAAGGCTGCATTTATTTGTACAGTAAAAAAAAATACATGCCTGATTCAAGAAGGGGGTCTCAAAAATGGCCAAAAAATATTATTTTACAAACGTATTAATTTTAAGTTAAATTGTGTTTTATTGGTATAATGTCTGCTAGAATGTTAAAAAATTTTCAGTGTTAAGTAAATATTTTTAAAGCACATTTTGGCTATTTAATTTATGCAATGGTGGAAAAAATTGACAAAATGGGGGGAAAAAAATTGAAAAAAACGTGTTCGGTATTCGGCCCAGTGTTTCATTTTGTTCGGCTTTGGCTAAGAATTTTCATTTCGGTGCATCCAATTTCGGAAATTCGAGTCTCTCGACCTAGATCCAAAATCATTACAAGCACTTATTTTGAGCAATAACGAGCTCTACATTGGTCCACATTCTCCCAAATAACAAGTTAAAGCCCAAATATTACGCTCCAGGGCACCGCTGCACCATCCTGAACAAATGTTGTGGAAAATGAGCTACCAAGGATGAAATCCAATAAATGACTTGTTGATTTCTCATTAAAGCATGTTGAGTGTCTGCTTAGGGTCTATTCAACTTCAACCTTCCGAGTTAGCTCATTTTTATCATTTTCTGGGGATGTTTTAGTGGCGAATTGGTAACTTTGCAAAACTATGGGCAAACAAAGTAGCCAAAATGTCCTTAAAGTGATAGTTCACCCTAAAAAAAGAAAAAAGAAAAAAAAATGTACTCACCCTCAAGTTGTTCCAAGCCTGTATGCATTTCTTTCTTCTGCTCAACATAAAAGAATTGATTTTGAAGAATCGGGGTATCCAATCAGTTGCTGGTAGCCATTGATTCCCATAAAGAAAAAAATACTAGGGACCAGAAACTGTTTGCTTACCCACATTCTTCAAAATAACTTCTGTGTTTAGCAGAAGAGAGAAATTCAGGTTTGGAACAACTTAAGGGTGAGTAACAGGTGACAGACTTTTCATTTTTTTGTTCAACTATCCCATTAATGGCCTTTGTTTTAGTTAAATACAGCTCAGGCTTGTACTAATGACCTATTTGTCTTATATGAAGGCCCATGATATTAAACACTGGTTGTAAGCATTGCTAATGAATTAAGCAGGCAGGGCTTTCTGAGGCAATGCCAAAACACTTACAGCTGTTGGAAACTTTATAGGGTATATAAGTCATCACATAGCTTGGCAAAGAAAGAGAGAACATGAAAGAACGAGAAGTGCCTTGCTTGTTGACAAACCACTTAAATGGATTGTTCACCACCACCAAAAAAAAAAAAACTGACATTGTTTACTCTCCCTCATGTCATGGAAAAGTATGGCCAAAATATTCTTTAAGAGTGTTGATTTCTCTTCTTACTCTGAAATACTTTCCCACAACTTTTTGTATACAAGTTTTAACATTGACAACATCACTGGCAAATAATTGGAAAATTAAATAAATTTATTTTATTATTCTAGTAATATATTATTCTAGTAACATTCAAATATTCAAGTAACATTTGTATTTGCTTTCTGTACAAGTGTTGTAGTTTTCACTAATACTTAACCCATAAAATAAACCTATAATAAATAATAAACAAACAAATAAATAATAAAAGAAAGGGGAAAAAAATTTAAATGATAACTTGTAAAAATTATTTAGAAAACAATTATTTCATTTTTTGCACAATTGTTGGACCTCACATTGATGCTTAAAACACAATCATTAAAAATATATAAATTATTAAGAAAACAAAGGCAAAGGCAGCTTTTAATAAAAAAAAACATTTAATGTGTGATTGGCATTATTATTATTATTATTAATTTTATGTTACATTATATGATTATTTAGAATACAATAATTAAAAATGCTTAAAACTTAGACAAGCAAACAAATAAATAACAACAACAAAAAAAAAAATACCAGCTGGAGCCAATGGGTTTTTAATAATTTAAAAGTTGAATCATTTTAATCTGGGATTTAATCTGGCCATCCATTCATAGGCTACATCATCCCCGAGACACAGATGGATGGATATTATTTAGTAAACTAATATGTTGGAGAAAAATACCATTTATATGGAGTTTCTTGACTATTTTTTTCATAACTGAAAATTCAAGGGACAGGTTGGTCACCATATTTCAATGATGACCCTTTACATAACATGGGGGTGAGTAAATATCTCTGAAAGCACATTTCCAAGAACTTCCCTCGTGTGTAACCCAAAAGCATGTGCTCTTACCTGAGCGCCTCGGTCCACTTCAGCTCGAGCTCCAGGGCCATCTTATCCATTTTGAGCTTCTCTTCCTCTTTGGTAGCAATGAGTTTGGCATCATGTTGTTGTTTCTGAGACTCCATCTCTCCCTGAGGACAAGAACGAGAGCGAACATTAGCTCTGATGAGCCATTAAGCACATGACCCGTGATTGTGAGGTCTAACACGCGGTACTCAGGATGAGAGGGAGGGCTCTTCTTCACAGCTATCAATCAAACAGGGGCCATGAGATGGAAATCCATTTTCATTTCTCCACTCACTCATTTCTTCCCTCACGCACACACAGGTCTGATTCATTATGCATGGTCACTCGGAGAAACTGTGCTTCAGGTCAAGGACACAGGAAGAGGCCTCTCTAATGAAGTGTCTGTCACAAAGGGGCCAAAACTGCAGGTGGGTGTAATTCAACAGAGCACCTATAACTCGTTTCATAATGATAAGCTCATTGCAGGTGTTTTTAGAAGCTATTCAGGGAAACTGAGGGAAAATGCAGTATATATAAAAAAAAAAATCCCCCACATCAACTTTAATGATAAAAATGTCTGGCAGGAGCAGCTGAGTTATGTGACTTTGAAGTATGAAGTCTCATTCTCATTATTTTTTGAAGTAATTGCTTTTGGTAATAGACCTGAAGGGCTGTTAAGAGGTTGCTAGTCTCTCTGAGTCTTGCTCGCGTGGCGTCCAGCTCTTCTAGAAGCTTCTTCTGGGCATCCTTCAGATTGGAGATGTGTCCCTCGGCAGAACTTAGTCCCTGCTCTCCCTGCTTCATCAGCTCCTGGAGTCGATTCACCTGAGGAACAGGAGAAGTTACTCGCTTTTGAGCAGATGCTTGTTCTCAGTGTTGAGTTAAAGGACACTGTAAGAATGAGGCACTCAACTTTATTACAAAACAAAACTAAACTAAATATGTTCAGTATTGTAATTAAAACTACAAGTAACAAGAACACAAGTATTAAATTACTTATATAATTAATATATTTATATAATTAATTACTAACAATAATAAATCTACTCAATCTCTATAGCACTCTTACAATGATAAATAAAATATAAAATAAAATAATTACATAACATAAATAAAAATTATTTTAGTATTATTTATTTAAAAACATATAACAAATATTTAGATTACAATTCTTAAATTCTTTATATTATATAATTATTATAATAATATATTTTTTTAAATGGTACCTTGTGCTAATTATTAACCCAATAAAACAAAATTGCAAATAAATAAAAAAATAAATAAAAATAACAACAGTACATTTCATACCCTAGTGAGCTATGTAAGCAGCTACTCAACTGAAAAAAAACCTTAAACCAAGTATTTTTCAGGTCTTAGTGGGCCTGTTGGCTGGTTTTAGAGGGGTTTTGGATACATTTTAGCTGATTGCCAAGCTAAAACAGCCAAAGACCAGCCTAGGCCAGCTAGGAAACCAGCAAATCAGCAGGATATCTTCAAAAGGCAGCATCCTAACCTAAATATAACCTCTTATGTGACAGAGATTTCATGATTCAGTCTCTCAAACGCTCAAAGTTCATTCCAATAAAGAATGTTCATAAAATGCTGCAAATAGAGAGACTCAGCTATTGTGGAACAGCCTTTAAGTGAGGAGCATGGCTAAATATTTACCCTAGGTATATAGTTGGTTTCTAGATGGTCCAAGTTGGTCATCATCTTTGACCAGCAACAAACCAGTTACCAGCTGGACTGGTTTTTGGAACATGCATGATGATCAATCAGCCAATGACCAGTTTAGACTAGCTAAAACCACAGCTACCATATTTCAAAACAGATACCATCTTAAGATGGATTTTCCAGCAATTTCAGAGCTTCATTTCCATTTATGCTAAGCAAATTTTGATGTGCACATTAAGCATGACATTATTCAAGCAAGTGAATGAAGCCTTGCTAAATTGAATGATTGGGTAATAATCAGTGATGCTGCTTCTCTTCAGGGGTCTCCTTGGCCCATTTGCAACTGTGGCTAAGGTACATGGGACTCGGCCAGATTTGTGTTCCAGAAGCCCATTAAAACACATTGAGACTAATGAGATGACAAACACATGCCACTGAAATTAATCACTCTTCCCTTCGCTTCCGTGCCTTCCTTTCTACCTGCTAAATCACTTTCACAGAGACAAAAAAAAAAAAAGGTTGTACCTCACTGTTGGCCATGTTGAGTTTGGCTGCGAGCTCCTCTCGCAGACTGTCCAGTTCCTCTCGTAAAAGGCTCTTCTGTTCCTCTAGAGAG
The DNA here is from genome assembly GCF_001515645.1 of Sinocyclocheilus grahami. Lineage (NCBI taxonomy): Eukaryota > Metazoa > Chordata > Actinopteri > Cypriniformes > Cyprinidae > Sinocyclocheilus > Sinocyclocheilus grahami. Next base: position 6,181 of record NW_015505519.1, on the reverse strand, counting down.
CTACGTTCCTTCTTGAACTGTTCCTCCATTTCCTATAAATCCAACAGAAGATGCTGATTACAAATGACGACAGCTTATAAACATAAGAAACAATTTACGTTATTGGAAATAAGACAACCGTGTGTAGGGATTGCGTCGTTAATGTTATCGTTCACCAAAAAGTGAAAATCCTATCATTTGCTACTAATCCTCATGTTGATCCAAATCCATAGAGGAAAGTAACCCATAGGTTTAAAAAAACATGAGGGAGAATAAATGTGACCCTGGACCACAAAACCAGTCATAAGGGTCAATTTTTTTAAATTCAGATTTATGCATCATATGAAAGCTAAATAAATAAGCTTACCATTGATGTATGGTTTGTTAGGGTAGGACAATATTTGGCAGAGATACAACTATTTGAAAATCTGGAATCTGAGGATTTCAAAAAAAGAAAATCGCCTTTAAAGTTGTCCAAATGAAGTTCTTAGCCATGCATCTTTCTAATCAAAAATTAAGTTTTAATACATTTACGGTAGGAAATTTACAAAATATCTTCATGGATCTTTACTTAATATCTTAATGATTTTTGGCATAAAAGAAAAATCTATAATTTTGACCAATACAATGTATTTTTGGCTATTGCTACAAATATACCCAAGTGACTTAAGACTGGTTTTGTGGTCCAGGGTCACAAATAACGACAGAAGTTTCATTACTGGATGAACTATTCCTTTAATCACGACAGAAATCTTTTTTAGGCTGTGGGTAAAACTTCCGTTGTGAGAGACCCCTGAATTAAAGTTTGTACAGAGGGTAGTGCCTTGGAAAATCCACTTAATATCTGTCTCAGGAAGCAGGAAAAAAATAAGATGACAAGATTTGCAATGCAAAAACAAGGCATGGGAAGAAATTAATAGCTATATTTTATTCATCATAAGATTCTTGAGCTTTACTGAGCTCTCCTGGAATATTATAATAAGAAACTAATCATAGCCATCCTGTGACATTTACAGAATGAAATGCAGTTTTTCCACTGTGTCCTGTCTTCCACAGACGAGGATACAATCTGTCTTATCATAGCACTTGCAAGGTAGTAATAATTTCATATTCCTCCCATATTCTGGTTATACATCTTGTTATAACTCTAATAATTAAGATTCGGCAATTCATTCAAATTGAACTGCTTACAGAATCTGTTTAAATTTTTGTAGATAATTTCTGTCTTAGTTCATGTTGGCTTTTGACAAACAACTTCAGACTAAATTTAGAATATCTCACATTAACTCAGAATGTTTCAGCTGTATTTTTCTTATGTCTGTCTTTCTATAAAAAAGAGGCATGAAAGAAATATACATTACAGTTCAAATATTTATAATCATTATCAATGGTGAAAACAGATAGATAGATATCATTGATGCATGATAAGATGTCTTAAAAACAACAGCAAACATGAACCAAATTAGTAACATAAAAGTGGAGAGCGATAGATGCTGACGAATTAAAGATGAAAGAGATGAGATCATCTCTTCCTATTATCTTATAAGAGCAGCGGCGAGCTCCTTGCCCATGTTGATTAAAGTGAAGTCCACATCGAATTCAATCCATGTCACATATTCATACACACACCACCTAAAGGAACACGCTGTGAAAAGCCTGTGCGTTTGTGGGCGTGTGTGCCTTGAGGAGAAAGAGGCCTTAAGTAAGCCTGTTTAAAAAATTTATGGTTAGCACAGACGAACAAATGGGCCGTGCACTCAGTATAGCCGGCATGTGTGCAGAATTCACTCCATCCCTAATTGAAGCCACACAAATATGCAAATGGCACCTCTTGAGTGTCTCATTTGTGCCTCGGTGACACAAGATGAGCGTTATAACGGTGAAAATGGATCCATGCTGTGATCCATGTCAAATAATATAAAATTCCTCCCAGAAAATATAAAATACATGCTCGCCTACAGCGGCTCTACTCTGTGGAGGTTCCCAAAATAAAGGCTCCTCTAATGCTCTGAGGGTCTGTCATCAGAGGAGTGAGTCACCAAACCCACTTTGGACACACAGTAGAAACCGAACGCGCTCTGGAAAAGAAAGATAAAGAAAGAGAGAG
>NW_015505519.1:1284-2321 GCF_001515645.1 Sinocyclocheilus grahami | reverse complement strand
TGATGACAGAATTTTCATTTTTGGGTGAACTATCCCTTTAAATCTTTTCTGTACAAAGAAAATAATACTTGAGAATGATGGTTATTTTAATTATAAATGAAACCCTAAAACTGCTTACATTCATAAATACCTAAACACTGAAAAATGATGTCATTTTTCATATAGCAAAACATTAAGAATGGGATAAAAATGCACAATCTAAACAGTACCGATGCTTCCTACATAAGTTCCAATTAGAATTTGGACACCACCCTGGGAACACCATAACTGCGGGCAGAGAAATAACCCACCGCTACTCTGCGACGTTCAGCTAGAATTACAAAAAGATGAAGTTGTGAAGCGTTTGGATGTGGATGTGCCAGGCTGCTGGCAGCTGCCTATTTTGGGGGAGGGTGACAGATTGCGCTCCGACTGAGTCAATCCCGTGCAGCTTTGTATGCTTTTATTTCATATGCTATCAGCTAGCGGAATCAAAACAGACGGTTTAGTTATGACGTTTGCCATTCACCAGCCTGTCTCCACTGATGAGGGAAATAACAGATATGACTTTCATTTTTAAATCAATAAAGAGTGAGTGTGTCCTGTCTGGGACACCTTGAGCAAGATGGAGGTGAGAGCGTGTAAGAAATGAATTTGCACTGCTGTGCCTAACGAAGCATGGATGCCAAGCTGTGTACCGCACTCTTCCTTTCTAACAAACCTCCTGGAGCTGACGCACCTGTGCTTCTCCTTTTTCACTGTCTGTAGGTTTAGCGTTTTTTCTCGCTCACATACACTTAGTTATGATTCAAATCCAAAGTGTTTTATTGCCTGATTGTATTGGAGAATCTTTTAAAGATTCACATGTGACTTTCATTCTCTAGTTCTTTAGAAAACCAGCTGGTGCTTTCAGAGGCATCATGCACCTGTTTTTTTTGTTTGAACTGGCAGTTCTGGTTCACTTGGTGCACCAGGCAAGATAAGACATGACAAAAGGGAGGGGAAAAAAAACTTTTTAATAACTAGTAGTTATTTATTTAAGTGTAAGATATGTTAGG
>NW_015505519.1:0-1023 GCF_001515645.1 Sinocyclocheilus grahami | reverse complement strand
TTTTGCTGCAAATTCATGCGTTTACAAAATCAAAGAAAAAAATGAATTAAATAAATAAATCTGAAAGTGTAAACCAGTTTACCCAATGTTATTTTATTTTATTTATGTAATATTTCCATATTTATTAATCCTCTTTTATCGTTATGGTTTAATTTTATTTTAATTTTAAATATTTGCATCTAATATTTATATTTTATTTAATCTTTCTTTCAATTACCAAAAACTATTTTTTATGGTTTTAATTAACACTGAAATTAAATGAATGAATGAATCTAAAAGTTTAACCTACTCTAGCCAGTGCTAGATTATTATTATTCATATAATATTATAGTATTTATTAATATTTTAGAATTAGCTTAATTAGAATTGCTATATTTTCAGTTTCCATATTCATTTTAGTTTAAGTTTTAGCAATTTTGTCATGTGCTTTTGTCATTGTTTTTATAAATATTTCTATTTAGCTTTAATATATTATATTTATTATATTCTCCATTATTGTTATTATTATTATTCTTAATTTATTATTGTTATATATTAATTATTTAATTATGTTTAAATTATGTTTCAACTTAAATGTATTTACATTTATTTTTTACAGTTCATTACCAAGGAAATATTTCTAATTTTCTCAAAATTTTTTTTACGTTTGGGGTTTTCATATAATATTCATATTTTATTTTATTTCAGCTTTATTTCAATGTCTAAAAATTCAATTTTGAAAGTTTTAGTCAAGAATTAACAACACCAGAATGAGTGAATGAATGAATGAATGAATAAATAAATAAATAGTGTATAAAACATACACCTTTGCATCACAGCATCTACAGCAACAATATTTTGTTTCTACTATCATTATGTCAGTACCTAATTATCATCACAACAGACAGATTCTTGTGTGCTTGTAAATAAATACTAAAAAATGTGTTTTTTTTTAAACTTGTACATTTTAAATCTGGTTTGTCAAATAATTATGTCCTGGGAGACTAATATTGCTGAACTGGAAATCTAAAACGCCCCCTTCAC
>NW_015505518.1:1537970-1541246 GCF_001515645.1 Sinocyclocheilus grahami | reverse complement strand
CTGAAGTTACATTAAGTTGAAACTATCACAGTGAGAACACAATCCGTAGAAAAAGAACAGAAAAGGTTCTAATAATTTTCGGCCAGAACAGTGTCCATTAAGTTTACGAACATTTCTTTTAGCCCTAAAACACAATGCAATGCATAACTCAAAATTCCTTCATATTAACGCAGTACATTGGGCACTTAATTATTATTATTATTTTTTTGCACTTTCTGTCTTACCTCTGCGTAACAGCAGACAGCGGAGAGGACAAAGAATAGAGAAAGTGTCCTAATAATCTGCAGAAAGATATAGGTACAAAAGAAAAGATATAAATATAAATACACAAAAATATAAGTACAAAAATATCCGATTTATCAGTGCGCATATAAGGTCTGTCTCGTAAAGCATGTTGACTTACCATCATCAGGAGATGAGAGGAGAAAGGAGAGATGAGAGGAGCTGCTGCACGGACAGAGAGAACTAAAGAATAACATTACAGAGTTCTGAAGAGATCCAGTGATTCACCCTTCCCCACACCCACACCTCCAAACACACACACACACGCTTACTTAGCTATCTAAATGGGGACATTCCATAGACTGAGTAATAAATACTTTAAACTGACATTAAAGGGGTCATATGATGCGATTTAAATTTTTCCTTTCTCTTTGGAGTGTTACAAGCTCTTGGTGCATAAAGAAGATCTGTAAAGTTGCAAAGACTAACGTCTCAAATCCAAAGAGATATTCTTTATAAAAGTTAAGAGTCAACCACGCCTACCTAAAACATCTCGTTCTAACACGCCCCCACATGTCTACGTCACGATGTGGGAAGATTTGCATAATGCCCCCCAAATGTTCACGTAAAGAAAGAAGGCATAACTTTTATTCTCGCTGTAGTTTTGTTGTTGCCGCCGCCATATCGTGAAGATGCTGTGTGCTTCGTTGTGAAAGCGAAACTACTTTGTTTGGTCTTCCAAAAGAGGACGATATACGCTTCGTCATGCCTAGAGCTGATCTGAGCTGGTCGTTGAGGAAATACATCAACTTTGCGCTGTCAATCGCCGGATCGGCTTTCACCGTGAACGAAGCGGAGTCCAGCCCGGGGTCGTCACATGTGGTTGTCGCAAGCCCGCCGCCCTCCGCTCACTCTAGGCCTCCGCTCACTCAAGGCCGCGGTGTGTGACGCTGTTTTGCTGTGAAAGCGAAACTACTTTGTTTGGTCTTCCAAAAGAGGACACGACTAGAAATCAGAGGTTAAGTTGTATTTACAACACTGTTCCAAAACAGTTCAACCCAAATATTCAAATGTGTGCAGCACATTTTATGTAGAACTGTTTCCTGATCCTGGGAGAGTAGACTACAATGCCGGCTGTTCTGACTCACAGTCTGTAAGTACGTTTATTATATTTTAAGAATTTGCCACTGACGATTCAAACGCAAGTTTTTTGGGCAGTGTAGAGTAGCACTTGTTGTTTGTCATTTCTCTGATCACAAATGCAGACAGGGTTTTATGTTTACACGGCGTGATGCAACACAACGCGTAAAAAGACAGTATAAGTCATTATAATCAGTAATTATGTCCCCACTGGATGCAACAAATGCCTCGTTTGTAATGGGTTTTAATGTTTTTGTCTCGTCGCTCCGGCCGGACATTTAAGATATATTGTGAATGTTTTTTTTTTTTAATGAAATGTCATGGAGGACCAAAGTATGAAAATGTTGTTTCCAACAACATCAAGGATGTCAGACTGTCTGTGGTGACATGTCATGGAATGTTGTTTTATTGTATCTTGCTGAGCAATACTTTGTGCTGATTGGCCGTAATCTTTATCATCATCATCATGGCTGTATGCGCAGAGAGACTAGAAAGAATGTGGCCTACAATCTTTTCGATGGCTAATGTAATTATTACAGTTATCGCTAGATACACTCTATCGTACAGTTTATGAAATCAAGTGACTCTTAATGTAAGTCAGTGAGACCAGAAACAAGGTATTATGTTTAACGTAAATCAGCGGTGGTCATTTCTTTTAATAAATACTTTATATTTTGCTACTATGCCACGATGAACGACTATCATTGCAACTATCAGCATTTGTTTCACCTCACACATACAGTACACATATCCATTACAGTACCATTCACATACAAATCAATAAGCTTGATTGAATGTTTATCATCATGTATGGTTGAACTTACTGAGGTGAAAAGGATGATGCCCTGACAGTTTTCTTATCAGAATAATAACAAAATATCACAGACAACATTCAGCTAATGGCTAATCCAAAAATGTAAACATCAGAATCCCACCTTCGAGCAAAATTCTGGATAGAAAATGTTATTTTTTTTTAAAAACAGCACATGTTTTACTAAATCCCTCCTCCCTACATAGATCTATCTGCTGCAGATCTCTAACTTTGGTTTGTTAACTGTTTGATAAAAACGGTACAAAAAAATACTGCTGCATAAAAAAAAAAAATTTTCACATGAAAATTGCACAGCATTATTTTTTTCAAATCGGTTTCTTCCTCAAAATAAAGAGCTGGTATTATAAGTGTTGCCACAGTTGATGAAAGGCACATCTTTCTTTCTCGCTCTCTCTCTTATTTTTACTTTCTACACTTTCCCAAAAAACTACAAATTACACTGCTGCACTTCTAATCCAGTTCTATATTATTTATACCGTCAAGTCATCTGACCTTGCCCGACTGCTGGCCTTGCTCAGGCTGCTGAGTGGTCTCGTGTCTTCTATCGTCTCGCTGGCTTCCACATCTGCTTCGATGGCCAACTCGTCCTCTTCTTCATCCCTGCTTACAACTCCTGCTGCTGCGCTTGGTCCTATCACGGTCATCTGGGCATAGGAGGGCAGTGTTTCATCATACACCTTAGACACGTCTTTCTTAGGTTTGTTCGCCTCGTCCGTTTTCTCCTCAAATGGCTCGTACGGAGCTGGCAGCCGCCCAGCCTCCATTCCCCGTACCTCAGTCAGGGGGAAGAAGTGCGACATGGCTTTGTCCTCCTCCAGCAACTTATAACCTTTGGCTTTCTGGATGGAGGAGGACGCTATGGAAGGCAAGGCCTTCTCGGACACTCCTGGTCCCTCAACTTGCGGCCGCACGGGTTTACGGAACACAAAGTGGATCTTTTTCAAACCCAAATGGCTGATTTCCACAAAGTTGAGGAAAAGCGAGACGCAGGCCACGGCTAACATGAAGATGATAAACACAGTTTTCTCGGTAGGCCTTGAGACAAAGCAGTCGACTGTGTTTGGGCATGGCCAACGGCTGCA
>NW_015505518.1:1516701-1531337 GCF_001515645.1 Sinocyclocheilus grahami | reverse complement strand
TTAAATGGAAGACGTTTGGGATGATCAGAACCCTTCCTAGAGCTGGCCGTCCGGCCAAACTGAGCTATCGGGGGGGAAGAGCCTTGGTGAGAGAGGTAAAGAAGAACCCAAAGATCACTGTGGCTGAGCTCCAGAGATGCAGTTGGGAGATGGGAGAAAGTTGTAGAAAGTCAACCATCACTGCAGCCCTCCACCAGTCGGGGCTTTATGGCAGAGTGGCCCGACGGAAGCCTCTCCTCCGTGCAAGACACATGAAAGCCCGCATGGAGTTTGCTAAAAAACCCCTGAATAAGATTCTCTGGTCTGATGAGACCAAGATATAACTTTTTGGCCTTAATTCTAAGCGGTATGTGTGGAGAAAACCAGGCACTGCTCATCACCTGTCCAATACAGTCCCAACAGTGAAGCATGGTGGTGGCAGCATCATGCTGTGGGGGTGTTTTTCAGCTGCAGGGACAGGACGACTGGTTGCAATCGAGGGAAAGATGAATGCGGTCAAGTACAGGGATATCCTGGACGAAAACCTTCTTCAGAGTGCTCAGGACCTCAGACTGGGCTGAAGGTTTACCTTCCAACAAGACAATGACCCTAAGCACACAGCTAAAATAATGAAGGAGTGGCTTCACAACAACTCTGTGACTGTTCTTGAATGGCCCAGCCAGAGCCCTGACTTAAACCCAATTGAGCATCTCTGGAGAGACCTAAAAATGGCTGTCCACCAATGTTTACCATCCAACCTGACAGAACTGGAGAGGCTCTGCAAGGAGGAATGGCAGAGGATTCCCAAATCCAGGTGTGAAAAACTTGTTGGATCTTTCCCAAAAAGACTCATGGCTTTATTAGATCAAAAGGGTGCTTCTACTAAATACTGAGCAAAGGGTCTGAATATTTAGGACCATGTGATATTTCAGTTTTTCTTTTTTAATACATCTGCAAAAATGTCAACAATTCTGTGTTTTTCTGTCAATATGGGGTGCTGTGTGTACATTAATGAGGAAAAAAATTAACTTAAATGATTTTAGCAAATGGCTGCAATATAACAAAGAGTGAAAAATTTAAGGGGGTCTGAATACTTTCCGTACCCACTGTATGTAATTTGTGTATCATTTTATTAATAGATTGCATATGCATAATGTATATTCCACAAATTAAGAAATTTGGTACTGTATGTCTTTCAGAGTTAGATGTATGTATTTGAGGGAGACCTGTATATGTAAACTTGCTTGTGTTGGAAAGAATGTTTTTTCACACTGTGATATTAATAAATACTAACAGACAGTCTTGTTGACCACACATAACCTTTTATTGGCTATATCCACAGGTTTCAACTGACAATCATTTCTGTATAGGTGCAGTAAAGGACTACAAGTTAGTAAAAAAAGAAATTATAAATGATGTGGCAGAAGGCCTTAAACAAAGTGACTTCTCAGTACAATTTGCCATTGAAACTCACAGTTAAGAACCAATAGTCATCACTCCGAAATCTGGTGTGTGCTTTTATGATTCGGCAAACAGGCTGATCGCTGTCTTCTCTACGCCTGTGACCACAGCACAATGTATAACTATTGCACTGACGCAAACTCTGTGGTAATGTGTGTCATAGTGGTGGTTTCATTTTGCATTTCACAGACCATGAAAGCAAGCTTCCCTATGAAGTAATCTCATGCTCTTATCTTATCAGTAACAGCCCTCAGTCTTTTATTGGTGTTTCCACGAACCAGTTCTCAGAAAAGTCACCGTGAAGAACTGTTCATCAGAAAAACAAAACAGAGGAGATAAACCCTTTAATAACTGCTGTTAAGCATCTGCTTTAAGGCTTTGTGAACAGACAATGCCATCCTTCACATTAGTACAGTAACTAGGGGGGCAAAATGATGACCGTTCCTCTGCTTGTATGGGTTTCTTTTTACTTCTGCAATTTTTTATTTGACCTACTTGATGATCTTTGTGCTGTTTATGTCTCATGCAGTCTGCCCAAGCAGATTTGGCCATTAAATAATACCATCCAAATACAACATATAGTACAGAAAATTAGCCTTTCAATTCTAGTTTCATTAAATTCTTTAGGTTCTGGAAAAGTTTGTCTTTACCTCATGGCATCGACATGAAATACAACAATTTTACATTCAGTCCAAACTAATATGAAACTGTTGGCAGGGTAGAGGAGAAAAGAAAATGCAGGCGGTTTTAACTTATTTGACATACCAGTTATCATAAACACTCATTTGACATGAAATGAATCATTTTTATACATTTCAGTAAATTACGTGTTGTGACTGTGAAAAGCGTGACAATTTAGTTGGTCAGAAGTAATAACTAAAATAAAAGCAAAAATCAAAAACTCATACTCATGCATGACTGATTATTTTTTTATTTCTATATTTCATGCTAAATTTTAAGGCATAGTTTAAAATGTAAGACATGTCTCTGCTAAAAATGTTAAGTCAATAAAGAGGCAAAATCCTTCAGCCTTTTAAGATATATTGTGAATGTTTTTTTTTTTTAATGAAATGTCATGGAGGACCAAAGTATGAAAATGTTGTTTCCAACAACATCAAGGATGTCAGACTGTCTGTGGTGACATGTCATGGAATGTTGTTTTATTGTATCTTGCTGAGCAATACTTTGTGCTGATTGGCCGTAATCTTTATCATCATCATCATGGCTGTATGCGCAGAGAGACTAGAAAGAATGTGGCCTACAATCTTTTCGATGGCTAATGTAATTATTACAGTTATCGCTAGATACACTCTATCGTACAGTTTATGAAATCAAGTGACTCTTAATGTAAGTCAGTGAGACCAGAAACAAGGTATTATGTTTAACGTAAATCAGCGGTGGTCATTTCTTTTAATAAATACTTTATATTTTGCTACTATGCCACGATGAACGACTATCATTGCAACTATCAGCATTTGTTTCACCTCACACATACAGTACACATATCCATTACAGTACCATTCACATACAAATCAATAAGCTTGATTGAATGTTTATCATCATGTATGGTTGAACTTACTGAGGTGAAAAGGATGATGCCCTGACAGTTTTCTTATCAGAATAATAACAAAATATCACAGACAACATTCAGCTAATGGCTAATCCAAAAATGTAAACATCAGAATCCCACCTTCGAGCAAAATTCTGGATAGAAAATGTTATTTTTTTTTAAAAACAGCACATGTTTTTCTAAATCCCTCCTCCCTACATAGATCTATCTGCTGCAGATCTCTAACTTTGGTTTGTTAACTGTTTGATAAAAACAGTAGAAAAAAATACTGCTGCATAAAAAAAAAAAAAATTTCACATGAAAATTGCACAGCATTATTTTTTTCAAATCGGTTTCTTCCTCAAAATAAAGAGCTGGTATTATAAGTGTTGCCACAGTTGATGAAAGGCACATCTTTCTTTCTCGCTCTCTCTCTTATTTTTACTTTCTACACTTTCCCAAAAAACTACAAATTACACTGCTGCACTTCTAATCCAGTTCTATATTATTTATACCGTCAAGTCATCTGACCTTGCCCGACTGCTGGCCTTGCTCAGGCTGCTGAGTGGTCTCGTGTCTTCTATCGTCTCGCTGGCTTCCACATCTGCTTCGATGGCCAACTCGTCCTCTTCTTCATCCCTGCTTACAACTCCTGCTGCTGCGCTTGGTCCTATCACGGTCATCTGGGCATAGGAGGGCAGTGTTTCATCATACACCTTAGACACGTCTTTCTTAGGTTTGTTCGCCTCGTCCGTTTTCTCCTCAAATGGCTCGTACGGAGCTGGCAGCCGCCCAGCCTCCATTCCCCGTACCTCAGTCAGGGGGAAGAAGTGCGACATGGCTTTGTCCTCCTCCAGCAACTTATAACCTTTGGCTTTCTGGATGGAGGAGGACGCTATGGAAGGCAAGGCCTTCTCGGACACTCCTGGTCCCTCAACTTGCGGCCGCACGGGTTTACGGAACACAAAGTGGATCTTTTTCAGGCCCAAATGGCTGATTTCCACAAAGTTGAGGAAAAGTGAGACGCAGGCCACAGCTAACATGAAGATGATGAACACGGTTTTCTCGGTAGGTCTTGAGACAAAGCAGTCAACCGTGTTTGGGCATGGCCAACGGCTGCATTTGTAGAGTGGCAAGATTCGGAAGCCGTACAAGTAGTACTGGCCCACCACAAAGCCTACCTCAAAGAGAGTCTTGAAGATAATATGGCAGATATAGGTCCTCAAGAGAGTGCCCTCTAGACGGAACTTCTTGCTGCCCTTTGTGCTCGTCTCCTTGGCCGTACGGACGCTTCCCTGATCGGGTGCGATTGGTAGCCTCTCCTCGTTCAACTCTTGCTGCCTGTTAAGCTCAGCCTCCTCCCGTTCCTTGCGCTTCTCCTCCATGTGTACGTGGTGGACAGCATGGCCCACGTACACCAAAGAGGGTGTGGAAACAAAGATGATCTGGAGCACCCACAGGCGAATGTGCGAGATGGGGAAGGCCTCGTCGTAGCAAACGTTCTCGCAACCCGGCTGCTGCGTGTTGCACACGTAATCCGATTGCTCGTCGCCCCACACGAACTCCGCAGCCGTACCCAAGATGAGGATTCGGAAGATGAAGAGGACCGTGAGCCACACCCTACCGATTACCGTCGAATGCTCATTTACTTCCTCGAGGATGTTGCCCAAAAAACTCCAGTCACCCATGGTTGACTGTCAGCACTGCGGAGCAAACAAAAGATATGTTTAAAAGCGGGCAGAGATGTGAAATGTTTTTTGCATTGAAAATGTAGGAATAAACTTGATGTAGATTGCCCGCAAGCAATGTTGGAATGGTGAACAGTAAACTGTCATTATGTTAGTGATAGAATTAATTAATCACATTTGCAGCATTATCAGATAACCATATAGAGTTAGAAAGATAACCAATCACATTTTAGATTTTTTCACCCCATCTAAAAACTCTCAAAAAATGTCACATTTGGGTCACACCCCAAATTCACTACAGCTGAATCAAATGCATAGGTCCACGCCAAAGGTAGAGAAAACAGCAATACAGGTAAAGAGTATAAAATGGGCAACTTGCCACAGTAAGAGCTCCAGAGTATTTGTGTTCCCCTTCCCTTGGCACACTGTGGTGTGAAGTTAACTTTTTGCTCTCTGGTTCCCACCTATGGCCTCCAATCCTTGTCGCCCGAGTGAGCAGAAGTGAATGAATCCAGTGTGATGGTTGGTTTTTAGTTTGCTGCAATATTTAAGCTGGGAGCCAGACGGCCTTTATTCAGAGGGCGATGCATGGTGACGCGTAGTACAATAGGATTCAAAAACACAAATGGGAACATATGTGACACTGGCATTGGGAAAAGGGCCATTTTAAAAGTGTAAACTTGACATGGTGCATGATTCTGAGTTTGAATTAGCAGCATCGTTATCAATCAGTGATTATAAAATCTGGTTACATTTCTCAGAAACATTGGTTCTTTGAATCACAGGAAGTGGTAAGGTGGGCTTTACACATAAATTTGTTCACATGTCAATTTTTATGGACATAAGGCTAATGCTATGCTACACCCATCAGAGAAAGTGGTCACATCATAGTGATAGATCTGTTCTTTTTTTGAAGGCTAGCTTCACCTTTTTAAACATAAATCCCAATCAAGGAATCATAAATTATAAATAACACATATCATAAATGGATAATAACACTGTGTAATCAAACTGTGTAGTCATGGCAAGAGTCTTGTTTTTTTTCTTCATGTGACAATAATGCATCAGTACATGGCTATAAAACTCCATGTTATCATGAAACCAATGTACACTGAAACCAGTTTTATTTTCTCATACATTACAATACTAGACATGAAAGGAAATTGAATCTGGATATAAAAAATGCAAATATGTATAACATTTAAATTTACATTTAAATATCAAATTTTACACATGCTTTAATAGCAACATAAAGCCAAAATAGTCACGTCTAATTAGTCAAAACCACAACCAATAATCCCTCTCTGGACAACGCTTTAGCCTGTGTGGACCACTTTTCATCCAACTGGAATGTGCTTTAGAAATGACATCATGGACTAAATGTTGCCATTGGTTGATACTAAAGAATGATGTTCAGTGGGTGGTTATGTGAGTTTTTGGTGGGTGGAGGCAGTTGCATATATTCTTTATATTAAACACTAGTAACACCTCTGAAATGTATCACAAGTCAATGTTAAAACATTTTATAGCAACTATAGACTATAAGACTGACATGATAAACCCAATGACCCTGTTGCATTTACTATAGATAGAATGAAATACAAGAGCAGGAAGATCACTTAAAATACCCCTCTACTATCATTTTAACAGAAAAATAATAATAACTGGATCACCAGTGAAGTCCCGAAAACAATGAATACTTTGTGTGTATATAACAGGGGTGTTCAAACTTGTTTCCAAACTTTGTTTTTGTTGGTTTTAGAGGGGGTTCAGGCACTTATCAGACTGGGAGACTAGTTGGCCAACCAGTTAAAGACCAGCTTGGCCAGCCATGTAGACCAGCTTAAACCAGCTATAACTTAAGATGGTCTTATGCAGGGGCATCGAAACCTGTCCTGGAAGGGCCACTGTCCTGCAGAGTTTGGCTCCAACACTAATTAAACACACCTGAACCAGCTAATCAAGGTCATCAGACTAACTACTGTAGATATTTCCGGGCAAATCTGCAGGACTTTGACCCATTTGGAGCAGGATTGGACACCCCTGCTTAAGACCATCCTAAGTCTTAGCTAGTTTATGCTGGTCCATATGGTTGGCCGAGCTAGTCTCCCAGTCTTCTAAGTGCCCCAAACCCCTCTAAAACCAGCAAAAACAAGGCTGAGAGAAAAGAAGAGACCAGGAGGCTTGTTTTAGGCATCTACTGACATTTTTGGCAACCAATATAGCCTGACAATAAATCAACTATATATTCTAACCTAACCTAGTACTCTTACATGGATTCCTTACAACAGAGTCCTACACGAGTATCTCAACAACATCTGCATTAGAGTATGCTAAAGGTTGGAGCAAACAGTCCTCATGTTAGCTTGACCCTGAAGCCTTCATTTAAAGGTGCTACTTGTTGATATTGCCGGCACTGGCAGCCTAAGCCAGCAGCAGAGTGGTGAATGGGTGTTGGGATTTCAAACAAAGGCATGATGTCATGATGAAGCCCGCTGTGTCCATTAAATGTGCGCACTGAGGCATGAGCCCAGATTGTGCAAATGAAGCAGGCCCCAGGCTATGGCTAAGCATAGGACCATCCCTCAAACAAAGTTATCTTACACCGATCTGCCTACATGCTGTTGCGCCACGTTTCCTGCTCCTGAGGGACGATTTAGCTGACAGCCATAAAACTACATAGGATACAGTGAAAGGCTAGCATTAGCATAGAGGTAGCATTAGCCATTAGCAGGGAAAAAGGGTAGGGGTGGCACATCCGATGTGCTCTCACTCTCAATACACAAAAACTGAGTTGTCGGATAACTAAGGCAATTTTAGTGAAACAGTGTAGCTTTACTTAGAATAACTGGGACTTAATCTCACTTGGGATTTGTGAACTACTAAATAAACGGTAGCATTTGCAAGGACAGTATTGTATTTATATCAAAGAACCCTTGCTGAAACTCTGCTCTAAGGTGGTTTATACTTGCTAGGGTTGGTCTAGCTCAGGGGTAGGGAAGTTCGGTCCTAGAGAGCCGCAGTCCTGCAGAGTTCAGCTCCAACCCTGAAGAAAAAACTCACCTGCCTATAGCCTTAGTAATCCTGAAGACGTTGATTAGCTTGTTCAGGTGTGTTTGATTAGGGTTGGAGCTGAACTCTGCAGGACTGTGGCTCTCTAGGACCGAACTTGCCTACCCCTGGTCTAGCTGGTGGACTTACATAGCCAAATGGTTTACATGATGGTTGGTTGATAATGGGAGTTTTTGCTAGTTAAGAAAACTAGTACACTAGCATCCCATTCTGGAGACTATCATCCAAAATTGAACAATGACCGGTCTTTCCAGAAGATCTATTAAGTATTCATACTGATTTTACATACCACAAGGGGTCACTTGCTGTCTTTGTGAGCAACACTAACAGAATGTACCACACTCTCTCTTAAATCTGTAAAAAGTAGATTACTTTCTAAATATTGCTCCAGACTTACACAGAACTCCTGCATGGTTTGACAGTAGTGCCCATCCTCTTGTTCTTACGTGGTAATCCCCATTAATCTCTATTCTAGCACCAGCCATTTGATGGATCCAATGTGGGTCTCTCTCTTCTCTGTTCTTTGTGCATCCCAGAGATACCAGCTACAATAAGGAGGATTTACCTGATTCAGTTCACTTCCATTCCACATGGGAGACTAAAAAGTGAATGAAGCCTCACTGCAGACTTGCAGTGCAGAGAGACTGTGAACGAGATTATTAAACTATCTTTAACATATCTCTGTATGCCACTTTCTAGAGTAGCACAACCACTTTGAATATAATGGAGAACACTCTTGGCTAACATCTTAACTACTGGGTTTGGTTGACCCTTTGTTGTAATTAACAAACTTTCAGCTTCCACTGGAAATCTAATCTTACACCTTCAATGAGACACTGTCCAGTCTTTCTTGGATTCTGGATTTTGCCTTTCTAATAAAGGGCTAAACATCCATTAGTGTGGCTAAATGATTACCTCCACGAGCCGGAATGACCCGGAAAAAAAAAATACATGCATAGGGTTTAAAATAGTTAATTTCCTGGAAGCATGGTGACAAACAACTATCTAACCACACCCTGACCAAGAGTCCTAGCTTTCCATGCCCTTTAATGCATCACCTACAATACTGAATTGGCAGGAGAAAGGGTGGAGAAAAGGTGATCAATTGTTCCAAACTCAAAGGAAATGGATATGAGACTTCCTGTGTATGTACATGTTGGTTAGGGTACAGCAAGATGAAAGAAAGGCCCATGGCAATACAATAGAAAGACGGAAGGCAGAGTGGTCAAAAGTCACTAGAAGTCACTGGAGTCCAGTGGCCCTGAAAAGGAGGTTAAAAAGGGGGAAAATTCATCTTGACAATCAATCATACTCATCAACTAAAACCACTCAGTGGTAATTGAGTTCAGAGTTTACCAGTTACTGGTTTACCTAAGGGCAAAGTAGACTTTTCTAATCACAGAATATTTGAGACTATACAAGAACATTTTATTTGCAAACACCATAAGGTCAATAAAATTGTCTACAGTGTTATTCAGACAAATTCTACAGCTAATGTAAATGAGCTTTGATGAATCCACGATTTTTTTTGAGTAATTAACAATTAAATCTAGTTAATTTGGAATTCTAAGTATTAAAGAACAGGGCAGCAACTTTCTTATAGACATGCATGCAATTGTCATTGTTGTGCATGAACGTGGAGTTGTCTGGCTCTTTCTCTCAGCCAGGATTCTGTCAGGGTCGAGTCAGACTGCTCTTTAACACCAGGTCGTAGAAGGCTCCACTCTCTCTCTCAAGTGATAACCCTTATGCAATGGGTGTCTCTATCACTTGCTAGCATTATGCAGTTTCACTGCATCCTGTATAAATAGATAGAGGTGATTTCAGCATCATGAAATTAGACGTGCAAAAATAACACTCAAAAAAATAAAAAAAAGTTTGTCCATTGTGCATCAACATCGGAAAGATGTTAAATTATACTTTAAAAAAAACAAAACAGAAACAGCATTTCACTCTAGCATTATTTGTTTGCAGAAGCCACAAGGCTTGATTTTTTTTTTCTAATGCAAAGACATTCCGTTTTAAATATGGCTATAGTCTCTAAATACTCTTTGTGGTCACTGTGAATAACTATTATATAACAACTGAATGGCGATTTGTTCAAGTTTAACTGCTCACTTCAACACCCTCAATTTCTAACCCAGCAAAAAAAAAAAAAAAAAAAAAAATAAAAAAAAAAAAAAAAAAAAAAAAGAATGTCAGATCTGAAAGGGTCTAAGGTATCAGCACAACCATTGTGATAAATAGGAATTTAAGTAAAGAGTTTTGCTGAGTGTGGAAAGCTGCCATCTTTTCTCCATTGTTTCCAAAGGGTGAATGCGAAAATAAACTTTGACACCAGAACACAAGAGGAGATGTAGACAGACACCAAGAGGTTGTTCTGCTTTCTTTTTGTCTCTTTAAAAAACAACAGCGATATCACTTTGAACACTGCCAGTGTGTTCTTTGGCTTTTGAGAATGTTTGCAGAGGCCTTTTGGTGAAATAATCCGCTCGGCTGATAGGATGACAATAAAGGTCAGAATGAGGGACAGAAGCATAAAAGCAATAAATAAAGGAAAAGTTTGTCTTTTCATGCAAGATCATCAGGTGGATTAACACTGTCTAGGTGTCTAAAATGTAAGGGGTCAGGGCAGGTCACTACCCTTACAACAGCCCTCGCAATGATTTCTGGGTAAATAAAGGATGGTTGAAATACAATTGATGTGACTATCACTTTTAAGTGGCATTATCTTCTTAAATTGAATGAATACATAAAGTGTGAGCAGAGCTGAGAAGAACTTCTTTTGACCTTTAGCTGTTTGAGCAATATATAGCGATGATCTGTTCTACATGATCATTTGCACCCCTCACTGACCTTGTTTCAGGCTTATATGTGGTGTAGTGTGGTTTGGGCGCACAGACAGTTCTCTTCACACAGTCCTGTGGCAGAGCTAAATGAAGAGAAAGGCATTTGATCACTGTCCGTATGACCAGGGCTGATGAGAGTGTGCTGTTAGTCACAATGGTGTTGATGACAACTTCAAGTGCCACAGTCACACTTTACCTTTAGTGGTTCCTGCACCCAGAGCAGCTCTGGAGACCCGTTAAAGGAACAGAAGCAACATCAGTTTGTATTATTAGTTGTGTTTGTAGAGGCAAGCCACACTATTGTTGTTGTTCATATTGTGATTCGAGTTCAAAATACATGTAAATGTTTGATCAGAGATCACAATCTTGATACTGGTGTCAGAAACAGAAACAAAGAGAGCAAACTCCATACTGCTGTAACTGAACAATGGCCCAAAGCTAGTCCGGTCACATGGTGGGTCTCTTCAATGTCCCATTGCCAATACCATGTCTGAGGATGCATCACATACCTGCATCACTCATTTAAAAGTTTAGGATTATAAAAGAGATATTTGTTGTCGAGTTTGTAGTGTGGCATCTTACTTTTTAAAAGGTTGTGAGGAAGGCAATGGGAAACATTGTAATGCAGTGGGCTTTGATGGATGAGTAAATCCCTTATGTTCCTTTAGAGACCCCAAGGCACTTTTATTAGCTTGCCAGACATTGAATCTAAAATGTAAGGGGTCAGGGCAGGTCACGACCCTTACAACAGCCCTCGCAATGATTTCTGGGTAAATAAAGGATGGTTGAAATACAATTGATGTGACTATCACTTTTAAGTGGCATTATCTTCTTAAATTTAATGAATACATAAAGTGTGAGCAGAGCTGAGAAGAACTTCTTTTGACCTTTAGCTGTTTGAGCAATATATAGCGATGATCTGTTCTACATGATCATTTGCACCCCTCACTGACCTTGTTTCAGGCTTATATGTGGTGTAGTGTGGTTTGGGCGCACAGACAGTTCTCTTCACACAGTCCTGTGGCAGAGCTAAATGAAGAGAAAGGCATTTTATCACTGTCCGTATGACCAGGGCTGATGAGAGTGTGCTGTTAGTCACAATGGTGTTGATGACAACTTCAAGTCCCACAGTCACACTTTACCTTTAGTGGTTCCTGCACCCAGAGCAGCTCTGGAGACCCGTTAAAGGAACAGAAGCAACATCAGTTTGTATTATTAGTTGTGTTTGTAGAGGCAAGCCACACTATTGTTGTTGTTCATATTGTGATTCGAGTTCAAAATACATGTAAATGTTTGATCAGAGATCACAATCTTGATACTGGTGTCAGAAACAGAAACAAAGAGAGCAAACTCCATACTGCTGTAACTGAACAATGGCCCAAAGCTAGTCCGGTCACATGGTGGGTCTCTTCAATGTCCCATTGCCAATACCATGTCTGAGGATGCATCACATACCTGCATCACTCATTTAAAAGTTTAGGATTATAAAAGAGATACAGTGGGGCAAAAAAGTATTTAGTCAGCCACCAATTGCGAGACTGGTGTCAGAAACAGAAACAAAGAGAGCAAACTCCATACTGCTGTAACTGAACAATGGCCCAAAGCTAGTCCGGTCACATGGTGAGTCTCTTCAATGTCCCATTGCCAATACCATGTCTGAGGATGCATCACATACCTGCATCACTCATTTAAAAGTTTAGGATTATAAAAGAGATATTTGTTGTCGAGTTGGTAGTGTGGCATCTTACTTTTTAAAAGGTTGTGAGGAAGGCAATGGGAAACATTGTAATGCAGTGGGCTTTGATGGATGAGTAAATCCCTTATGTTCCTTTAGAGACCCCAAGGCACTTTTATTAGCTTGCCAGACATTGAAGTATCAGTTGATATTTAACGACTTTCTTAATCTTGGTTATACTGATTATAAACAAAATTTCAGTTTGATAATACAGTTCAAATGATCCCCATACAAAATGTTGATTTACTTGCAATAGTGTCCAAAAGCTTGGGGTCAGTAAGACTTTCATTTACTTTTATTCTGCAAGGAGGATGCATTAAACTGATCAGAAGTGACATTTTTGTTGCAGAATATTTCTTTTTCAATTAAATGGTGTTCTTTTACATTTTCTATTCATCAAAGAATACTGGAAAAAGCTAAATATTAAGCAGCACAACTGTTTTCAACATTGATAATAATAATAATAATAATTGTTTCTTGAGCAGAAAATCAGCATATTAGAATGATTTCCGAAAAATCATGTGAACCTGCTGAAAATTTAGCTTTGCTATTGCATTTTAAAATATCCA
Organism: Sinocyclocheilus grahami; assembly: GCF_001515645.1. Lineage (NCBI taxonomy): Eukaryota > Metazoa > Chordata > Actinopteri > Cypriniformes > Cyprinidae > Sinocyclocheilus > Sinocyclocheilus grahami. The sequence goes on along the minus strand of NW_015505518.1, from coordinate 1,518,435 downwards.
AATAGAAAACAGCTGTTTTAAATTGAAATATTTTACAATATTTTGTTGTATTTTTGATCAAATAAATGCAGCCATGTTAAGCATAAAAGACGTTCTTAAAAAATATGTAAAAATCGTATCAATCCCAGATGTTTTAGTGTATGTTTGGTATTTTAGAAAAACAATATTTTTAACCTTGGGGTCTTCAGAAATGCAGATGTAGTCACAGGGATTTTTTTAATGAACTGTATCTCATTCATATTACATTTTAAGAATTCTGAACCTTTAAAAAAAATGTGTTGCCTTAAGTTACTACTGTATAATGGATGAGTATCATTCCTCACACTAGCTTCTGATAAAACAGGCTTAAAGCTTCAGTAATATCTACCTACCGGGTTTTTTATTGAGTCAGAGGCACATTTGAAAAAAATAAAAATCTGAAAGCAAAATAAGTTGACTTTTCAGTTGAGTTGCATGAACCTTCTAGAGCTCAAAATAATTACCAGGAGACCACAAGCCTGAGTCGAATCCCCATTGTTTCTCAATACAATCTCACTTTCCTTCCTGATCAGGAGATATTCCTCCAACTAAAATAGAGTGGCAGTCAGGCATTGTAAGAGGAGAGGGGAAAGAGGAGGAGAAGGAGGAGTAGAAGGAGGTGGCGAAGGAAAGGGGGGGGTGGTACAGCTCTGTTGGTATATCTTAACATGTCCTTTAAGTATGAAGGCACGTCCAGATCGTCCATGATGGTGGTCGCATGCTAACAGCTGTTTCTGATTATCAGCAAGTCTGTAATCTGTCGTCCCCTGGAAGTGACACTGAGAGAACAAGGACTCATCTAAATAGAGGACTAAATTGATTGGTTTAGTTTACACTAGACATATCGGAAGATTCATTCCGGGGTGGAAACAACAGAGGTGAGCATCTATAAAGACATTCATCTTTCCTTTCTCAAACCCAGAGACTGCGGACAGCTCGAAACAACCACAGTCATCCATCAATTCTAGCGTTATCGTTGAAGGAGACAGCAGAAATTGTGAAAATTGAACAGTTTTCTATTACAAATAATTACATATTTTATGTATTACTAAAATTACTACTTATATTTGCTATATATATATATAACCGTTAAATAGTTAAATATAATATATAATTATAAAAAATATATAATGTCATAATAAAAAAATGTAATTACTTGAAATGTCACATAACTCAATTATCTATGGATAGCTTCCTGACCTTAATCAGAGTCTAAGGAGTTGAGGAATATTTTTGGCACGCAGTTAAATTCTGAATATGAAATCCAATAGGTATTACACTGATCAAATTTAATCTAACCTTGCAGACTTTGGCTGTGAATCAGTATTAGGTCTCTCTATTCAATTAACATGCTGGGAACTAATGGGAAAAGCCTGATGAATAAACGGTTATGATGGTTCCCAGGAGAGTGTCTTTGAATACATAGACACACACAATGGGAGCCTTGAACAGACTTGTGAAGGAGTATCCTGTGACAAGACTCAATCTCTGAAGCTTAGCCTTGTTGCTCCTTTTGCTGTTCTTAGGTTCCAGATGTCATCAAGTTATTCCAGTCACGCTGTCAGCTGCATTAAATTGCTGATCACACTCTTGTGCGTACACACCCATTCTTCTGCTCCCACAGCTCATCTTCTGATTTCTTGACTGTAAACCAAACATGTCTATCTGTTCAGGGGTATAAGAGCAGACAGACCTTTTTTTTTTTTTTTTTTTTTG